>NC_057797.1:122174272-122474272 GCF_018294505.1 Triticum aestivum
AGTGTGGCTAAATCGGAGCAGCATCGCAAGCAAGAGCAAGAGAGAGAGCAGCAACGTGAGCAAGAGCAAGAGTAGACTAGGCAGGGGACCGAGAGCAAGAGCAGAGCAGCAGCGTGAGCGAGAGCTAAAGCAGCAACATCTCCTACTGATGTGGACGTCACTGCCGAGGGAGCGATGCCGTGGAGGAAGTGGCCGGCGACACCGCCATGGATGGAGCCGCGCCATGTCGGCTCGGGACCGAGTGCCGGCAGCACCGTGAGATCGAATCAAGAAGAAAATGCGGCGATTAGTATACAACCTCTTTGGTGGTGCCGATTAGGCCTGAGCTTCATGCGAGGAAATGATGATGATGATGCTCTTCCGGTGGTGCAGGTGAAGACGGTGGTGTGGGAATGGAGGTGGCGCGAAAGACGAGGGGAACGTCGGGGCAGCTCCTTGGAGGTGGAGGATGAGGTGGCTGAACCGACGGGATGACGAGATCGACGACGGATCCTCATCCTGTACGGTAGATGAGGGATGTCGAGCTATTGCTATGGATGACGTCGTCAGGGAAGAGGCTCCGGCTGGGTGGCGGACAGAGGAGGGTGTGGGGCTTCGCGGGTTTTTGCGACTTCAGTGTACTAATGGGTGGACGGATGGGATGGGAGTGGGGAACCATGGCTTAGGGACGCGCTTGCCTGAAATGTGGGGTAAGTTACGAAAGTACCCCCACCAATTTGAGCTAGGCAGTTCTTTCGTTTCAGGGATATCACGGGCATTTCGCGTGTCGGGATTTCCCAGGAGGTGGGAGTTTTTGCGCGCGTTGTAATTTTGGGATAGCAAGGCGCAGGTTGAGATCGAGGGAGTTTTCAGAGCACAACGAGACAAAGATTATCTTAAATATTTCGGGGTAACAAGGCGCGGGTTGAAGAGGCAGTTGTTTCGCGGCACGATAGACAGAGATGCTAGCTTGAAATTTCAGTATAACAAGGCGCGGCTTGAAATTTCGGGAGAACAAGCTTAACGTGTACCAAAAAAAGACAATTCGCACCTCATCACTAGAGAGATCCATGTCCCGTTTTACTATATTACTAGAAATGCATTCAAATACAGCAACAATAAAACTAAAAATATCGAGACAACAAACATAACGTGTACAGTACCAAAACAATTTGCACTTCCCTCAACAATAAAAAACAATGCGTGTTGTCTAGCACATGGACTAAATTTGAGTACATTTTCCTTGTTTGAATGGAATTGTATTTGGGTTAGTTATACAACCATCTAAATATTATATTCACACCACATGACATGAATATAGGAGAAGTAAATTCCTATATAAATATGAACTACATGTACATACTATCTGAAATTCAAATATATGTATCCATTTTATGTTGAATTCAAATCATAGTACATGTATGCTCTAGCTAGATGTTCGGAATCTAAACCATGTATGATACTATGTACAATGTGTTTAACATGCACAACACACACGCAAACACCATTTAGACTAGTAAGGTACACGTGCATTGCATGTATGAGATTTGGCAACCAAATTATGAATAAATACCACATTATAGCATGTAAGCTTTGAGTCATATATGCATGATGTAGATGTTTGTTTAATTCTTATAGTTCATTTCATTCAAAATCATTTAGTTTTTATAAGAAAGCTAATCTATTTTAAGATTCATGGAATTGTGCATTGTAAAGCATACAGCAAAAACAAATAATGGCAAATCATGTAGAAAAACATTTGTGTAATTCTGATACGGAAGATTTTAGAACAAAAAAGAAGCGCTTGTGTTTTGAGGTTTGTGCATTATGCTTAAGTTCAACCATGGAGTCTTCCAGATTGTACATGTGGCAAAATCTGGTGGAATCTAGATGATATCCAACGGCGAGTAGTGCTTGAATTTGCCATCTCTGGACCATCGGATTGGCTTCATCCAACTACCATCTTTCAAAGTTAAAGTTATCCACACACTATATAAAAAATATATAATATAATATATATAGGGGTATAGATATAGATATGTGATGCGAAAGCCACCCATCATCTCCAATTAGAATAGTGTGTCCATACACGAATGCAATGTGGCTAAACGATGTCCGCCGTCGGTATCTCAAATTCAAATAAGTCTGACCTTGTTCAATGTGTATACAGTACAACATGCTCGTTTCCAAACCACACCGCGCATATCTCAGTTATATTCATGCATGCATGGGTTTCAAACATCATGATCGCTTATCCAAATATTTGAATTCAACTTTACATTTATTATGACCTCACCTAGTCTTTTACACCCACACAGTCGTCTTGTCTTTATAATTGGACCACTAACTTTTTCTCGTGCATGCATGCACACACACTACCACTCGACATTATCCATCGCACACATGCAATCTTTTTCTTCAGGTCAGTCTCCCATGCATGCACACACACACACACCTCCCCCTCTTCATCATATCGGGCATTCTTTATCTCTCACGTGCATGCGCAACGATCGATGTTCCTCTATGTGTGTGTATATATATAGCTAGGTCTTTCCTAGTTTTCCACACAAACGATCAATCTAAATATCTAGTGAGGTTTCACCCTCTTTCCCACGTACACATCGATCAATCTATACCTCTCTATATAGGATTACATAGCTAATACACCCACATTAATTATATATCCAACGCCCCCTCTCATCATCCATGCCTTCCGCCTCATCTCTCAGATGCGTGCACAGTGGCGAAGACAGGGGCAGCAAGGGCCCTGCCCCCCTAACATCACTATATATTGAGGCTAATATGAATGTGATCATTAGATTAATTGCTGTTAAAATGGTTTAAGTTGATGAATTGGCCCTCCCCGTAAAGGATTAGCAATGCTTGGCCCCCTAGCTCATTTATTTTTCATGGCTCCGCCACTGCGCGCAACAACGCACGTTCTCGCCCCCTCTCTTTAAATATCGATCTCGCACTTGTGCACTCCTTCATAGTCTCCCTCCACTTGGCCCCTCGCACCATCTTCTAGCCCCAACTAGATTTTGCCACATTTACAATCTAGCAGACTCCATGGTTGAACTTAAGCATAATGCACAAACCTCAAAACACTAGTGCTTCTCCTTTGTTCTAGAATCTTCCGTATCATAACTGCCCAAACTTTTTTATAGTTGAATTGCCATTATTTGTTTTTACTTTATGCTTTACAACGCACAATTCCATGAATCATAAAATAGAGTAAGGGCTTCTTTGATTCAAAGGATCCTCAAAGGAATTTTGGAGGATTCTAATCCTTAGGAATTTTTCCTATCTTGGTTGTTTGATTCGTAGGATTGTAAACCATAGGAATTTTTCCATAGGATTCATTTGCACTAGATTTCATAGGAAACATTCCATCCACTCAAACCTCTTTGAAAGAATCCTACGTTTTTTCTATGCACAATCAAACACTCGTACAATTCGGTAGGATTCAAGACGACATTCCACTCTAATCCCATGTCTTTCCTATTCCCGCCTTTTGAAAATCCTATGAATCAAAGAGGCCCTAGATTTTTTTATAAAAACTAATTGATTTTGAATGAGATGAACTATAAGAATTAAACAAACGTCTACATCATGCATATATGACTGCTATAGTGTGGTATTTATTCATAATTTGGTTACCAAATCTGATGCGTGCAATGCATATGTACCTTAATAGTACTACAAGTATGTGCAAAACACATAAATTAGAATTCAAATGGCACACTACATAGTGTCTCTCTTTCAGTTCATGAAGCCACGTGTCACATGTGGAGGCGTTGTCGGGACCTCCTTATGTGGATTGAGCACAGTGACGCGCTACTGGTTCCAGAAGAATGTACTCGCCCTCTCTGAGGCACACTGGCAGTACATGCATGAAGAGAAGATGTGCACGCACGCACACACGGGTACACGGGGGGACGCATTTTTGTATGAAGATCCACCCCAAGTGAAAATTTGACGCGTGTAAAGTCCTTCACTTCGTTGATGGTCAATTAATACAGCGCATGCAAATTGAGTGGACGTGAGGGAGGAAGTAGTTGAGGAAGACATTACTACTCCACTATGTGCATGCGAGTAGTTAAATCATGGGTTGCTAATTCCATCGGTCTCCTTCGTATTTTGTGCCAATTTTTGACCATATTTTTAAGTAGCATAATATTTATGCATGTCATAAAAAGTGGCACAACAAAGGGGGCCAATAAACCAGGACACATGTGAGGGAGTCCTGGATTATGGGGTCCTCGGGTGTCCGGGCTACGTGATGTGGGCCGGACAGATGGGCCGTGAAGATACAAGATAGAAGGCCTTCCCTCGTGTCTGGATGGGGTTCTCCTTGGCGTGGAAGGCAAGCTTAGCGTGTGGATATCAATATTCCTTTCTCTCTAAACCGACTCTGTACAACCCTAGCCCCGTCCGGTGTCTATATATAACCGGTGGGTTTAGTCTGTAGAGACAATCATAATCATACAAGCTAGACCTCTAGGGTTTAGCCATTACGACCTTGTGGTAGATCAACTCTTGTAACCCTTATACTCATTAAAGTCAATCAAGCCGGACGTAGGGTATTACCTCCATCAAGAGGACCCGAACCTGGGTAAACATCATGTCCCTTGTCTCCTGTTACCATCGATCCTTAGACGCACAGTTCGGGACCCCCTACCCGAGATCTGCCGGTTTTGACACCAACATTGGTGCTTTCATTGAGAGTTCCACTGTGTGATAACCCACAAGTATAGGGGATCACAACAGTTTTCGAGGGTAGAGTATTCAACCCAAATTTATTGATTCGACACAAGGGGAGCCAAAGAATATTCTCAAGTATTAACAATTGAGTTGTCAATTCAACCGCACCTGAAAGACTTAATATCTGCAGCAAAGTATTTAGTAGCAAAGTAATATGGAAGTAGCGGTAACGGTGGCAAAAGTAACAGTATTGGTTTTGTAGTGATTGTAACAGTGGCAACGGAAAAGTAACTAAGCAAAGATCAATATGTGAAAAGCTCGTAGGCAATGGATTAGTGATGGATAATTATGTCGGATGCGATTCATCATGCAACAGTTATAACATAGGGTGACACAGAACTAGCTCCAGTTCATCAATGTAATGTAGGCATGTATTCCGAATATAGTCATACGTGCTTATGGAAAAGAACTTGCATGAAATCTTTTGTTCTACCCTCCCGTGGCAGCGGGGTCCTATTAGAAACTAAGGGATATTAAGGCCTCCTTTTAATAGAGTACCGGACCAAAGCATTAACACTTAGTGAATACATGAACTCCTCAAACTATAGTCATCACCGAGAGTGGTCCCGATTATTGTCACTTCGGGGTTATCGGATCATAACACATAGTAGGTGACTGTTGACTTGCAAAATAGGATCAAGAACTCACATATATTCATGAAAACATAATAGGTTTAGATCTGAAATCATGGCACTTGGGCCCTAGTGACTAGCATTAAGCATAGCAAAGTCATAGCAACATCAATCTCAGAACATAATGGATACTAGGGATCAAACCCAAACAAAACTAACTTGATTACATGATAAATCTCATCCAACCCATCACCGTCCAGCAAGCCTACGATGGAATTACTCACGCACGACGGTGAGCATCATGAAATTGGTGATGGAGGAAGGTTGATGATGACGATGGATTCCCCTCTTCGGAGCCCCGAACGGACTCCAGATCAGCCCTCCCGAGAGAGATTAGGGCTTGGCGGCAGCTCCGTATTGTAAAACGCAATGAATCCTTCTCTCTGATTTTTTCTCCCCGGACGTGAATATATAGAGTTGGAGTTGAGGTCGGTGGGGCCCCAGGGGGCCCAC
This sequence comes from Triticum aestivum, assembly GCF_018294505.1. Classification (NCBI taxonomy): domain Eukaryota; kingdom Viridiplantae; phylum Streptophyta; class Magnoliopsida; order Poales; family Poaceae; genus Triticum; species Triticum aestivum. The sequence goes on from NC_057797.1 coordinate 122,180,101, forward strand.
GAGACAGGGGGGTGGGCACGCCCCCATCCTCGTGGACAGGGTGTGGGCCCCCTGACGTTGATTCTTTCACCAGTATTTTTTATATATTCCAAAAATATTCTCCATGAAGTTTCAGGTCATTCCGAGAACTTTTTTTTCTACACAAAAATAACACCATGGAAATTCTGCTGAAAACAACGTCAGTCCGGGTTAGTTCCATTCAAATCATGCAAGTTAGAGTCCAAAACAAGGTCAAAAGGGTTTGGGAAAGTAGATACGATGGAGACGTATCAACTGCCCCAAGCTTAAACCTTTGCTTGTCCTCAAGCAATTCAGTTCACAAACTAAAAGTGATAAAGAAAGAACTTTTACAAACTCTGTTTGATCTTGTTGTTGTACATATGTAGAGCCAGCATTCAATTTTTCAGCAAAGATTATGAACTAACCATATTCACAATAACATTTAGGTCCCATGTTTACTCATATCAATGGCATAATCAACTAGCAAGCAATAGTAATAAATCTCGGATGACAACACTTTCTCAAAACAATCATAATGTGATATAACAAGATGGTATCTCGCTAGCCCTTTTTGAGACCGCAAAACATAAATGCAGAGCACATCTGAAGATCGAGGACTGACTAAACATTGTAATTCATGATAAAAGAGATCCAGTCACAGTCATACTCAATGTAAACTAATAGTAATACATGCAAATGACAACGGTGCTCCCCAACTGGTGCTTTTTAATAAGAGGGTGATGACTCAACATAAAAGTAAATAGATAGGCCCTTCGCAGAGGGAAGCAGGGATTTGTAGAGGTACCAGAGCTCGATTTTGAAATAGAGATGAATTATATTTTAGGTGGTATACTTTCATTGTCAACATAACAACTGAGAGATCTCGATATCTTCCATGCTACACACATTATAGGCGGTTCCCAAACAGAATGGTAAAGTTTATACTCCCCCACCACCAACAAACATCAATCCATGGCTTGTCTGAAACAATGGGAGTTTTGTTTGCAATTATTTTAATTTAAGCATGGGACTGGGCATCCCGATTACCAGCCATTTTCTCGTGAATGAGGAGCGGAGTCCACTCCTCTTGAGAATAACCCGCCTAGCATGGAAGATATAGATAGCCCTAGTTGATACATGAGATATTCTTGCATACAAAACATAATTTCATTTGAAGGTTTAGAGTTTGGAACATACAAATTTACTTGGAACGGTAGGTAGATACCACATATAGGAAGGTATGGTGGACTCATATGGAATAACTTTTGGGTTTTATGGAAGTGGATGCACAAGCAGTATTCCCGCTTAGTACAAGTGAAGGATAGAAAGAGACTGGGAAGCGACCAGCTAAGAGCGACAACAGTCATGACATGCGTTAAAATTAATCAACACTGAGTGCAAGCATGAGTAGGATATAATTCACCATGAACATAAATATCGTGGAGGCTATGTTGATTTTGTTTCAACTACATGTGTGAACATGTGCCAAGTCAAGCCACTCAAATCGTTCAAAGGAGGATACCACCCTATCATACCACATCACAACCATGTTAATAGCATGTTGGCACGCAAGATAAACCATTATAAACTCCTAGCTAATTAAGCATGGCATGAGCAACTATAATCTCTAATTGTCATTGCAAACATGTTTCATTCATTATAGGCTGAATCAGGCACCATGAACTAATCATATTTACAAAAACAAGATAGGTCGAGTTCATAGCAGCTTCTCTCATCTCAATCAGTCCATCATATATCGTCATTATTGCCTTTCACTTGCACAACCGAATGGTGTGGATAATAATAATAGTGCACATGCATTGGACTAAGCTGGAATCTGCAAGCATTCAATACAAGGGAGAAGACAAGGTAATATGGGCTCTTGGTTAAATCAACAATAATGCATATGAGAGCCACTCAACATTTTCATCATCGTCTTCTCCTCTCGACCCCCCCCCCCCAAAGGAAAGAAATAAAACTATTTACACGGGAAAGCTCCCAACAAGCAAAAGAAGAACGAGAAATCTTTTTGAGTTTTATTTTTAATTAATACTACTACAGGCATGAAAAGTAAACTAGCTAAAAGCTACAACTAATTTTTTTTGGTTTTTTATTAAGGTTTTTCAAACACACAAGAAGAATGCTGGAAAAGAAAATAAACTAGCATGGATAGTACAATGAAAAAGTATGAGCACCGATAACTGGAATGAGTGTGTGAACATGAATGTAATGTAGGTGAGAGATACGTACTCCCCCAAGCTTAGGCTTTTGTCCTAAGTTGGTCTATTACCATGGCTGGCCTGGTGGATATCCAAAGTTGTAGCTAGAGTCGTATTGAGATGCAACAGCTACTGTCTGACGAGCTGCAGCTTGGAGGCGAGCCGCCTCCGTCCTCCTCTCGTACTCGTTCGCCTCCTCCCTGGTTATAAGATATCTCATTTTTTCCTGAAAGTCAAAGAAAGTAGGAGAAGGGAGAGCGACATGGATGGTGCACCGTCTGTCAAAGGTTAGTCGATACTGGAGAAACTGATTGTTCCTCTCAACAAACTCATGGCGAACCATGACATTATAATCTAGGTAAGCAGGATGCAACTCAATATCATTTCCACATATGGGTATATCAAGATAGTTAGCTACACGAGTTGCATAAATTCCACCAAACAAATCTCCACTTATATTGTTGTGATGCAACCTACGTGAACAATAGTCCCAAGTTATATTGTTTATCACCTAATACCGCACTCTTGAGGACACTAAGATCTGGAACACACATGTGACAAGCCTCATCTTTACCGTTAATGCATCTACCAATGAAGAGAGCAAAATAATGTATGGAAGGGAAATGAATGCTCTCTATGGTAGCTTGTGTGATCTCCCTAGATACCCCACAGTAATACTAGCAAGAAAGTCTTTATATTCAGATTTGCAAGGTTCACTAATATTGCCCCAGTGCGGGAGTTTACAAGCATTATTAAAATCTTCTAGGTCCATGGTCTAAGATTTATCATAAAGATCAAATAGGATAGTGTGAGAATTGCACGAGGATGTAAATCTAAACCTTCTCACAAATGAATCAGTTAGATAGAGGTATTACCGGCACTTATCTGACACGAAGCTCTCAAGATTAGCAGTACACACATATGCATCAAATTCATCCTTGATGCCTGCCTGGACCATGAACTCCTCCGACGGCCATTTACAAGGCCGCACTTGAGCTTCCCTTGGTAGTTCATTGTCCGGCTCACGTATTGCGAGCCTTGGGCCTTGCTTCCTTGAGGAACCACCTTGGTACATTTTCCTAAACATTTTTCTTCCTCTGAAAAATTTCTGAAATTTTGAGTGACTCAAAATAAAAGTGAATCAAACTCAACAAGATTGATAGCAACTACTCCTACAAGTGCCTAGAGGCCATATCATGCATTAAAACTACTTTTGACCACATAAATTTCACATGCAAGCTCAAGAACAGGGTCACCTAAGCAGCAAAAATTTGCAATAAATAAAGCACTAGAATGAAAACTAATTGGACCATTGGAGGAGTCACATACCAAAGAACAATCCCCCAAAGCAGTTTTGTGAATGGAGCTTTGAACTAGGAGATCGAAACTGGCAGCAAGATGGGCAAGAACTCGGGTTTGAGCTGGTGGAGGATTTTTTCTGGAGGAAGACGAAGTGTGTGGGTGCAAGAATAAGTGGAGGGGGCCCACATGGGGTCCACGAGGCAGGGGGCACGCCCTAGGGGGGTGGGCGCGCCCTGGACCCTCGTGGCCAGGTGGTGGGTCCCGCAGGTGTGTTCTCAGTGCCAAATATTCTTAAATATTCTAGAAAAAATCATATAAAATTTTCAGGACATTTGGAGAACTTTTTTTTTCAGGGTATTTTTTATTGCAAGGATAATTCAGAAAATAGACAAGAAATACTATTTTTGCTTTATTTAATCTAAATAATAGAAAGTAAAAGGAGGGTACGGAGAGTTGTGCTTTTTAACTTCATCCATCTCATGCTCACCAAAAGGAATCCACTGACAAGGTTGATCAAGTCTTGTTAACAAACTCTTTCCGAATCGCATGAAACCAGAGAATTTTCGAATAACACTAGGTTACCTCAACGGGGATATGCATGTCCCCAACAATAAGAATATCATATTTTTTCTTGGCAGTAGGAAGAGGAAATTCAAAACCTCCAATAATAATCATTGGAATTTTTCCAATAGAATTGATACTATGGACTTGAGGTTGTTTCCTCGGAAAGTGTACCGTATGCTCATTACCATTAATATGAAAAGGGACATTGCCTTTGTTGCAATCAATAAAAGCCCCTGCAGTATTCAAAAAGGTCTACCAAGAATAATAGACATACTATCATCCTCGGGAATATCAAGAATAAGAAAGTCTGTTAAAATAGTAACGTTTGCAACCACAACAGGCACATCCTCACAAATACCGACAGGTATAGCAGTTGATTTATCAGCCATTTGCAAAGATATTTCAGTAGGTGTCAACTTATTCAAATCAAGTCTACGATATAAAGAGATAGGCATAACACTAACACCGGCTCGAAGATCATATAAAGCAGTTTTAACATAGTTTCTTTTAATGGAGCATGGTATAGTTGGTACTCCCAGATCTCCAAGTTTGTCTGGTATTCCACCCTTAAAAGTATAATTAGCAAGCATGGTGGAAATTTCATCTTCCGGTATCTTTCTTTTATTTGTGACAATATCTTTCATGTACTTAGCATAAGGATTCATTTTAAGCATATCAGTCAAACGCATACGCAAAAAGATACGTTTAATCATTTCAGCAAAGCACTCAAAATCCTCATCATCCTTTTTCTTGGATGGTTTAGGAGGAAAAGGCATGGGTTTCTGAACCCATGTTTCTCTTTCTTTACCGTGCTTCCTAGCAATGAAGTCTCTCTTATCATAGCGTTGATTCTTTGATTGTGGGTTATCAAGATCAACAGCAGGTTCAATCTCTGCATCATTGTCATTCCTAGGTTGAGCATCAACATGAACATTTATCATCACTAACATTATCACTAGGTTAATGGTCATTGCCAGATTGTGTTTCAGCATCAGAAATAGAAATATCATTGGGATTCTCAGGTGTGTCAACAACAGGTTCACTAGAAGCATGCAAAGTCCAATCATTTTTCTTTTTCTTCTTCTTAGAAGAACTAGGTGCATCAACATTAGTTCTATGAGAATCTTGCTCAATTCTCTTAGGGTGGCCCTCGGGATACAAAGGTTCCTGAGTCATTATACCCCCTCTAGTCACAACTCCAACAACATTATCATTTTTCTTATTATTTAATTCATTGAGCAAATCAATCTGAGATTTAAGCACTTGTTCTACTTGAGTGGCAACCATAGAAGCATGTTTACTAATAATTTTAAGTTCACCTTTAACTCTAGACATATAATCACTCAAGTGTTCGATCATATAAGCATTACGTTTCAATTGTCTACCAACATAAGCATTGAAGTCTTCTTGTTTAACCATAAAATTATCAAACTCATCCAAGCATTGGCTAGCAAACTTAGTAGATGGGATTTCACCCTTATCAAATCTATATAGAGAATTTACCTTTACTACCCGTGTCGGGTTATCAAGACAATGTATTTCTTCAATAGGTGGTAAATTCTTAACATCTTCAGCTTTAATACCTTTTTCTTCCATAGATTTCTTTGCCTCTTGCATATCTTTAGGACTGAGAAATAGAATACCCCTTTTCTTCGGGGTTGGCTTAGGAGTTGGTTCAAGAAGTGTCCAATCATTTTCTTTACTCAATATATTATTCAATAGCAATTCAGCTTGATCAACAGTGCTTTCCGTGAAAACACAACCAACACAACTATCCTGGTGGTCTCCGGAAGCATCGGTTAGTCCATTATAAAAGATATCAAGTATTTCATTTTTCTTGAGAGGATGATCAGGAAAAGCATTAAGTAATCGGAGAAGCCTCCCCCAAGCTTGTGGGAGACTCTCTTCTTCAATTTGCACAAAATTATATATTTCCCTTAAGGCAGCTTGTTTCTTATGAGCGGGGAAATATTTAGCAGAGAAATAATAAATCATATCCTGGGGACTATGCACACAACCAGGATCAAGAGAATTAAACCATGTTTTAGCATCACCCTTTAATGAGAAAAGAAATAACTTAAGGATAAAGTAATAGCGAGTTTTCTCATCATTAGTGAACAGGGTGGCTATATCATTTAATTTAGTAAGATGTGCCAGTTTCAGATTCGTAGCCATAAAAAGGATCAGATTCAACCAAAGTAATTAACTCAAGATCAACAGAGAAATCATAATCCTTATCAGAAATACAGATGGCTAAAGTACCAAAAGCAGGGTCATATTTCATTCTAGTAGTCAAAGACTTTTCTTTCAGCTTAGCTAACAGTTTCTTAAGATCATATCTATCATTGCAAGCTAAAAAGTCACTAGCAGTTTCTTCATCCATAACATAACCCTCAGGCACAACAGGCAATTCATATCTAGGGGGAGAATCTTCATCATCACTTTCATCAATATTATCCGTTTCAATAATTTCATTCTCTCTAACCCTAGCAAGTTGTTCATCAAGAAATTCACCTAATGGAACAGTATTATCAAGCATAGAAGTAGTTTCATCATAAGTATCACGCATAGCAGAAGTGACATCATCAATAACATGCGACATATCAGAATGAATAGTAGGGGTAGGTGTCGCAAGTTTACTCATAACAGAAGGCGAATCAAGTGCAGAGCTAGATGGCAGTTCCTTACCTCCCCTCGTAGTTGAGGGATAAATCATGGTTATTTCATCTTTCAAGTTATTCATAGTGATCAACAGATATAAATCCCAAGTGACTCAAAGAATAGAGCTATGCTCCCCAGCAATGGCTCTAGAAAATAGTCTTGATAACCCACAAGTATAGGGGATCACAACAGTTATCGAGGGTAGAGTATTCAGCCCAAATTTATTGGTTCGACACAAGTGGAGCCAAAGTATGTTCTCAACTATTAACAATTGAGTTGTCAATTCAACGGCACCTGAAAGACTTAATATCTGCATCAAAGTATTTAGTAGCAAAGTCATATGGAAGTAGCGGTAACGGTGGCAAAAGTAATAGTATTGGTTTTGTATAGTGATTGTAATAGTGGCAACGGAAAAGTAACTAAGCAAAGATCAATATGTGAAAAGCTCGTAGGCAATGGATCAGTGATGGATAATTATGTCGGATGCAATTCCTCATGAAACAGTTATAACAAAGGGTGACACAGAACTAGCTCCAGTTCATCAATGTAATGTAGGCATGTATTCCGAATATAGTCATACATGCTTATGGAAAACACTTGCATGACATCTTTTGTCCTACCCTCCCGTGGCAGCGGGGTCCTATTGGAAACTAAGGGATATTAAGGCCTCCTTTTAATAGAGTACCGGACCAAAGCATTAACACTTAGTGAATACATGAACTCCTCAAAGTATAGTCATCACGGGGAGTGGTCCCGATTATTGTCATTTCGGGGTTACCGGATCATAACACATAGTAGGTGACTATTGACTTGCAAAATATGATCAAGAACTCACATATATTCATGAAAACATAATAGGTTCAGATCTAAAATCATGGCACTCGGGCCCTAGTGACAAGTATTAAGCATAGCAAAGTCATAGCAACATCAATCTCAGAACATAATGGATACTAGGGATCAAACCCTAACAAAACTAACTCGATTACATCATAAATCTCATCCAACCCATCACCGTCCAGCAAGCCTATGATGGAATTACTCACACGCGGCGGTGAGCATCATGAAATTGGTGATGGAGGAAGGTTGATTATGATGATGGCGACGAATTCCCCTTTCCGGAGCCCCGAACAGACTCCAGATCAGCCCTCCCAAGAGAGATTAGGGCTTGGCGGCAGCTCCGTATCGTAAAACACGATGAATCCTTCTCCCTGATTTTTTCTCCCCGAGCTTGAATATATAGAGTTGGAGTTGAGGTCGGTGAAGCCTCAGGGGGCCCACAAGACAGGGGGCGCGCCCCAGGGGGGTGGCGTGCCCCCACCCTCGTGGACAGGGTGTGGGCCCCTGACGTTGATTCTTTCGCCATTATTTTTTATATATTCCAAAAAATTCTCCGTGAAGTTTCAAGTCATTCCTAGAACTTTTATTTTTGCACAAAAATAACACCATGGCAATTCTGCTGAAAACAGAGCTAGTCCGGGTTAGTTCCATTCTAATCATGCAAGTTAGAGTCCAAAACAAGGTCAAAAGTGTTTGGAAAAGTAGATACGATGGAGATGTATCACTGTGCCGTTGTCGAAAGGCTCGATGGCTCCATCAATCATCTACAACGATGCTACCGCGAAGGAGATTTTTCTCCCCAGCCAGATCTTTGTATTCGGTGGCTTCGCACTGCGTGCCAACTCGGTTGGCCACCTGGAGCAGATCGACAGCTACGCCCCTGGTCACCAGATCAGTTTTGGAAATCCGAATTATGTCGCTGATATCCGAGAGGAGACTTGATCTTCCAAGGGTTCGCGGCCTCAACACCGCTCCAGCCTTAGATCTGGAGCATGTCATCAGGTCCGAAGACGGGAGTCTAGGGCCCGTCGGACTCTCTGTGGCCTTAGAGCTCAACACCAAGAGAATAACGTCTCCGGCAATCATTGCAAGGCTGGACTCTTCTCCGGATACTACTTCTGAACCCTGGAGGCCCGCGTCATGCGAGCCCGGCCCAGAAACTTCCGACCCCGTCCAAACCCTGCTCTTAAACAAGGCTCTGGACTTATTGTGATCCCTTGGCATCACAGAGGAACCGCTTCTGAATCACGCCCAGCCTGGACTAGGGGCTGGAAATAGGGAATTTCACTTCCCACCACCAACTTCATAGCCACTGTCGACGACCTAACTGACATGCTTGATTACACCTCCGAAGACATTGACGGTATGGACGACGATGCCGGAGAGGAGCAGGACCAAAACCCGCCGGTCACCGGACATTGGACGGCTACCTCCTCGTATGACGTATATATGGTGGATACATGTAAAAACGGCGACAATGATGATGAGAAAAACCCAATCGAGGACGAACCTCCTGAGATACCGCCGAAATGTCGACGTCAGCGGCGCCACTCTAAATCACGTTGTGGTAAGAACAGCAATACCGGCGCCGAAGACAATGATACTCCGGAGAACACCGAAGACCAAGAAAACCCCATCAAACAGGATGATCGGGAGGATGGGCAAGTTGACCCTGACGAACAAACAGGGAACAATGACTCGGAGGACAACAACTATCTGCCACTCTCCGAGGACGACGTAAGCCTCGGCGACGAAGATTTTATCATGCCAGAGGAACCCCTCGAACAAGAGCGCTTCAAGCGCCGGCTAATAGCCACGGCTAGAACCCTAAAAAAGAAACAACAGAAGCTTCAAGCCGACCAAGATCTGCTCAACGACAGATGGACTAACGTCCTGGCTGTCAAAGAATACGACCTTGAACGCCCAGCAAAGAGTTGCCCAAAGCGTAAGCTGCTACCCCAATTTGATGATGAGGCGTTGGAGCCCATACCACCCATGCGTAATGCAGCTGATGGGCCCGATAGACCACCACGTGGCCGGGATAGAGCGTCAACTCAACCCGAACACCAGCCGCACCACCTCGCCGCAAAAGCAGAGAAACGATAGCTTGGGGATACGCATACGACCTACGACAGGACCTGGAGAATAGGGCAGGTTAGACCAGGTCAATCTACGGATCACGGGGGCGTGCTCTGGCGCGAGAGGCGGGCTATCAAGCCTTGTGCGATAAACACAACCAACCCTGGGCTGAAAACCACATATGGACTCCATCCGAACTGCGTCGTGACATGGCCCGATACAGAGGTGCCGCACACCCCCTATGCTTCACCGATGAGGTAATGGAGAACGAGTTCCCTGAAGGGTTTAAACCCGTGAACATCGAATCATATGATGGCACAACAGACCCTGCAGTATGGATTGAAGATTTTCTTCTCCACATTCACATGGCTCGCGTTGATGATCTACACGCCATCAAATACCTTCCCCTAAAGCTTAAGGAGACAGCTAGGCACTGGTTAAACAGCCTCCCAGAAAACTCTATTGGAAGCTGGAAAGACTTTGAAGATGCCTTTAGAGACAACTTCCAAGGCACTTATGTCCGGCCTCCGGATGTCGATGACCTCAGTCATATAGTCCAACAGCCCGGAGAGTCGGCCAGGAAATCCTGGACCAGGTTCCTAATTAAAAAGAACCAGATTGTCGACTGTCCGGATGCCGAAGCCCTAGCGGCCTTCAAACAAAGCATCCGCGACGAATGGCTCGCCCGACACCTCGGCCAAGAAAATTCGAAGTCTACGGCAGCCCTTATAGCACTAATGACCTATTACTGCGCAAGCGAGGATAGCTGGCTAGCCCGTTGCGGTAACAGTACCAGCGACCCCGGCACTTCCGAAGCCCGAAACGGCAATGGAAGGCCCTGACGCAACAAACATAAGCGCTGGAGCAACAATGATGATATAGAGAATATGGCACTCAATGTCGGATTCAGTGGCTCCAAATCCGGTCAATGGAAGAAGCCATTCAAATGAAACAAAGACGGTTAATCAAGCCTGGACCGAATACTTGATCGACCCTGCCAGATACATGGCACTCCTGATAAGCCTGCCAACCATACCAACAGAAGTTGTTGGGTCTTCAAACAGGCCGGCAAATCAAATGCCGAACATAAGGAGAAAGGTTCGCCCAGTGAGGATGACGACGAGGAACCTCGCGCACCGAAAACAGGGGGTCAGAAGAAATTTCGCCCCGAAGTCAAAACGGTGAATATGATGTATGTCACCCATATCCCCAAGAAGGAGCGCAAGCTCGCGCTAAGGGACGTCTATGCGATAGAGCCAGTTGCCCCAAAATTCAACCCATGGTCGGCCTGTCCGATCACCTTCGATCGTAGGGACCATCCGACCAGTATCCATCACGGCGGGTCAGCCGCATTAGTCCTCGATCCAATCATTGATGGATTCCACCTTACGCGAGTCCTCATGGACGACAGCAGCAGCCTTAACCTGCTCTATCAGGACACAGTCTGCAAGATGGGTATTGATCCGTCAAGAATCAAGCCTACTAAAACTACCTTTAAAGGAGTGATACCCAATGTAGAGGCCCGCTGCACGGGCTCAATCACATTGGAAGTGGTCTTCGGCTCGCCGGACAACTTCCGCAGCGAAGAATTGATCTTCGGTATCGTCCCCTTTGAAGTGGCTAACATGCACTGCTCGGACGAACCATGTTCGCTCGCTTCAATGCATTCCCGCACTACACCTATCTCAAACTCAAGATGCCCGAACCACGCAGAGTCATAATAGTGAATGGAAATATGGAACGCTCCCTCCGCACTGAGGATCACACCACAGCCCTGGCAGCGGAAGTACAGGGTGGCCTCATTAAGCCAACTGTTATGTCAGCGGCCAAGTCCTCATACACTGTCAAACGAGTCCATACTACCCCATTGTATGACAGTCCAGCTTGTCAGGAGCTCGATTAGCAATTCGGCCTCCATCTCATCCCCTACCGAATTGTGGCATATGTGCCACGCGTACATAATTATGCCCTAAAAATACCATGGGAAAGGATGGAGGCATAATAAGGACAATGTCTGCAATACAGCTAGACCCTGTCAGGACACTTACATTTCCTTTTCCTTTTCTTTTTATTTTTCCAGGTTCCTCGCAACCGACGCCACCCTTTCGATGGTACCAAGACCTCTTTCCATGGCCTATTATAAAAACACCGGTCGATGTTCCTCTTGAAGGACAATATACCAAGGAGAAAAGAAGCATAGACGCATGCCAGAGTACCTGAAGGATCTTTAAAGATCAACTCGTTCGCTTTCAGGACGCATGCACAACTTTCCCTTGTGTTCGGCATGTAAAATAGCCTTGTTTCTTATTGCACTATTTATATCAATACGTTTTGACGTATCAATCAGACTATAATGGAAACAATTTTTAGCCCAAACCTACATGGCATGGCTCATCTCTTAACATATGTTTCCCTGTTTTTATCTGATTATCATGTACACCTCGGTATGGCCTAAATTGCCAGGGGCTTTATTAAGCCGCGTACATCTTTTAAATATTAAAACAAAATCCGAACACTTTAATAGTGCAATTCGCCGTCCCGAATATAGCCTTATATGCATTGGCTCCGAATCATGTCTTTGGTCAATAGTTGGGTTGCCCGGCTCTTGTGCTTCCTACCTTACGTTCTGTCTGATCGGCTAGGGTAATAAAGGGAGAACTATTGCGGTTGTATTTCTGGTTCACCCAGACAGACACCTTAGTAGAGAAAGCCGAAAACTGACTGTCATGATGCGACGAGAGCTGGTCAGCTATTCGGTGACTAAGTATAAATCTTTAGCAATTTTTTCCGCATTATGCGATAGGCCGGCCTCCACCCGGCTGGGCATTCACAACACCCGAGTTTGGATAATCGAACAATACTAGGGGTTGCGCCCGCACTCCCACTATAAAAATCCTATGGCTAAGTGAGGGCGATAAAGCCGCATAGTCCGATTACCTGGTTCACCGCACTAACACCTCCTTCACGGACCAGTACGTTGGGTCAAGTGTGTTTAAGTGTTATCCCGAACACCCCCGTACTACCTTGATACGTCTCTAACGTATCTATAATTTTTCATTGTTCCAAGCTATTATATTATCCATCTAGGATGTTTTATATGCTATTTTATATGATTTTTGGGACTAACCTATTAACCTAGAGCCCAGTGCCAGTTTCTATTTTTTTACTTGTTTTTGAGTTTTACAGAAAAGGAATACCAAACGGAGTCCAATTGACGTGCCAATTTTTGATGACTTTTTATGGACCAAGAGAAGCCCCCGAAGTAAAAGAGTTGGGCCAGAAGAGTCCCGGGCCGTCCACAAGGGTGGGGGCGCGCCCTACCCCCCGGCACGCCGCCCAATCTCGTGGATGACTCGGGCACCTCCCTGACTTGTTCCCGACGCCAAAGATTCCTATAAATACTGAAACCTCTAGAAAATAACCTAGATCGGGAGTTCCGCTGCTGCAAGCCTCTGTAGCCACCAAAAACCAATCGGGACTTTGTTCCGGCACCCTGTCGGAGGGGGGATCCATCACCAGTGGCCATCTTCATCATCCCGGTGCTCTCCTTGACAAGGAGGGAGTAGTTCACCCTCGGGGCTGAGGGTATGTACCAGTAGCTATGTGTTAGATCTCTCTCTCTCTCTCTCTCTGTCTCTCTCTCTTGTGTTCTTGATTTGGCACGATCTTGATGTATCACAAGATTTGCTATTATAGTTGGATCTTATGATGTTTCTCCCCCTCTACTCTCTTGTAATGGATTGAGTTTTCCCTTTGAAGTTAGCTTATCGGAGTGAGTCTTTAAGGATTTGAGAACACTTGATGTATGTCTTGCATGTGCTTATCTGTGGTGACAATGGGATATTCACGTGATCGACTTGATGTATGTTTTGGTGATCAACTTGCGAGTTCCGTGACCTCGTGAACTTATGCATAGGGGTTGGCACACGCTTTCGTCTTGACTCTTCGTTAGAAACTTTGGGGGCACTCTTTGAAGTTCTTTGTGTTGCTTGAATAGATGAATCTGAGATTGTGTGATGCATATCGTATAATCATACCCATGGATACTTGAGGTGACATTGGAGTATCTAGATGACATTAGGGTTTTGGTTGATTTGCGTCTTAAGGTGTTATTCTAGTACGAACTCTAGGATAGATCGAAGGGAAAGAATAGCTTCATGTTATTTTACTACGGACTCTTGAATAGATCGATCAGAAAGGATAACTTTGAGGTGGTTTCATACCCTACAATAATCTCTTCGTTTGTTCTCCACTATTAGGGACTTTGGAGTGACTCTTTGTTGCATGTTGAGGGATAGTTATATGATCCAATTATGTTATTATTGTTGAGAGAACATGCACCAGTGAAAGTATGCACCCTAGGCCTTATTTCAACGCATTGCAATACCGTTTGTGCTCACTTTTATCATTAGTTACCTTACTGTTTTTATATTTTCAGATTACAAAAACCTATATCTACCATGCATATTGCACTTGTATCACCATCTCTTCGCCGAACTAGTGACCTATACAATTTACCATTGTATTGGGTGTGTTCGGGACACAAGAGACTCTTTGCTATTTGGTTGCAGGGTTGTTTGAGAGAGACCATCTTCATCCTAAGCCTCGCACGTATTGATAAACCTTAGGTCATCCACTTGAGGGAAATTTGCTATTGTCCTACAAACCTCTGCACTTGGAGGCCCAACAACGTCTACAAGCTGAAGGTTGTGTAGTAGACATCATACCTACGTGGGGGCTGAAGCCGACGACTGGCCAACTCTCAGATATCATAAACAGCCGCACATGAGGAGATATTTTAAAGTAAAATAAGCAATATATCATACATAAGCCTTGTCTCATGATACAAGATTGGACAACATAAATACATTCATTCAAAAATGATGTCCTTCGAACATTGGCCCTATAGAATGCGGGATCCTTTCAGGACATCATCAAAGTACCGCTCCGGCGTGCGATGCTCTTTTCCAGTGGACGGTCCCTCGGTTGCAAGCTTGACGGCATCCATCTTCGCCCATTGCACCTTGAAGCGGGCGAAGGCCATCCGCGCACCTTCAATACAGACCGACCGCTTCACGGCATCAAGCCGAGGGCAGGCGCTGACCATCTGCTTGACGAGACCGAAGTAGCTACTAGGCATGGGTTCGGCGGGCCAAAGATGGATTATCAAATCCCTTATGGCCAATTCAGCCACCTTGTGTAGTTCTGTCCATTGCTTCAGCTAATCATTGAGGGGCACAGGATGCTCTGGTGCAAGGTACTGCGACCAGAATAGCTTCTCCGTTGAGCTCCCCTCTGCGGCCCGGAAGACCTCTGCGGCATCAGCAACACTCCGGGGCAGGTCCGCAAACACTCCTGGAGAACTCCAAATCCGGGTTAGAAAGATGTACCTTTTCTTCACAAATTTGCTCTACAGGTTGAAGGCCTTACCCGCCTTAATTTGCCTTGCCTCCTGGATCTCCTGGACAGCGCTTTGGGCTTCCACCCGGGCTTCTTCTGCAATTTGGAGTGCCTTGGCAAGTTCGGAATTTTGCTCTGAACTCTTGCGCTCTAAGGACTCGCATTTGCCTATGGCATCCTTGAGCTCTTGCTGGACTTCCTCCACCCGTGATTCATGTTTAAGGCGGGGGGCTCGTTCCTCCTCCACCTCCTTCTTGGCCTCAGAAAGCGCACTCTTGAGGGCCTCGACCTCAGACGTGTCAGATGCAAACATAATTATGAAACTCATTGAGATACTACATCATAGCTGGCATCGTTTCAGACGTGCTTCGGTATTACATACCTTGCTTTTCTTCTAACATCCTCCTTAGCTCGGATGCTTCGGCGGCATGGGCAGCTGATGCCTGTTTTGTAGCCTGTTTGTTCAAACAGATATGTATGTTAACCTCCTGCGTGAGTTATTAGATCCTCTGTTTGGTTTTTCTTTCTGAATACCGAACAGAGTCTCAGGGGCTACTATCTATACACATGCGTTCTTTCTATACGGTTGAAAGATACTGTAAGGCACATACCTCAAAGCCTCTTAAAAGGCAAGTGTAGGATTCGCTCAGTCCGCTTTTCACGGACTGAACCTTTTCAATCACCATACCCATAAGGGCATGATGTTCTTCCACAATGGTGGCGCTTTGAAGCGCTCTCACGAAAGTGTCCGGCGCCTCCTCATTGATAGAGGTCACTGGTATAGTAGGCATGCCCCCTTCTCGAGAAAAGGGTTGCTCCTCTAACTTCAGAACTGTGTGGGTTTCCGGAATGACATTTGGTTGGGGGCCAAACTTGACATGGTCCCCGTCTCCTGTCTCCATGGGGGTCGGTTCCCCCGTGTTCTTGGCAGCCTCCGGCACCTCTCCCTGTTCCGAAACGGTCCTTTGGGACAACACCTCGGTGTTATCCGCGGTAGTGGGGGAGGAAGCTGGTGGATGCGAATCGCTCTCCATTATGTTCAGACCTAGCGAATTCTTGGAAGAGGAGGATTGTTGGGGAAGGACCTTAACCGGACTGCAGCATACAATTTAAATGCATTACAACTATAAGCTAGAAAAGCCAAACATATATATATATATATATATATATATGTATATATATACACACATGTGAGTACTTATGATCCGGCCAGGGGCTTCAGCCTGGGGCGCCACTCATCGGCGTCTGACTCGGAGTCATCCGTAAGGGAGGTCCTCGCTTTCTTGGACACTTCCGCCTCTAGATCGGCGGAAGCTGCCCTCTTCTTCTTCTCCCCCTTGGGTGGGGGATCGCTCTTTTCCTCCTCCTGTTTCTCTTCGCCAGGGGAGGAGAGAGTTTCGGTGTCTTCAGACACTACGTCTGAGGCACCTTTACGGCGAAGGCCACTCTTGGCCACCTTGCCCTTCTCCTTGGCCTTCATTTCCAGCGCCTGGTACGGCGCCGAGACTAGCATCCTCGTCAACAGAGGAATAGCTTTGTCTTCGGTTAGCGGAGCCGGACAGTGAATCCGTTCCACTTTCTTGGTCCAGCCCTGTAAAAGAAAATGGAGAGTTTAGTGTGCTCCTTTGGCTCACAAAGTAATGTTACCAAAGAACTTACAGGGGTCGTAGAGTGGGCGTTGTCGTAGCCGAGGTCTTCGGTTGTCTCCGGCCATGACTTCTAGTTCTTGAAGAGCAGCTTCCACATGTCTTCGTGCTTCATGCCGAAGAACCGCTACAGGGTCCGGGGACCGGCCGGGTCGAACTTCCATATGGGCTCTTGACGCGCCTGACAGGGGAGTATCCGGCGGAAGAGCATTACTTGTAGCACGCTGGCAAGGCTGGTATTTTTGTCTACCATGCTCTTGATGCACTTCTCTAGCATCGTTACCTCATCAGACGACTCCCAGTCCAGGCCCTTGTTGAGCCAGGATGTCAGCCGCATTGGGGGCCCGGACTTGAACTCCGTGGGAGCAGCCCATGTGGAGTCACGAGGCTCTATGACATAGAACCACCCCTGCTTCCATCCCTTCACGGTCTCCATGAAGGTGCCCTTGGGCCAAGTGACATTGGGTAGTTTGTTCACCATAGCACCACCGCAATCCGCATGCTGGCCGTCCACCACTTTCGGCTTCACATTGAAGACCTTGAGCCATAGGCCGAAGTGGGGGGAAACACGGAGGAATGCCTCACATACGGCGATGAACGCCGAAATGTTGAGGAAAGAATTTGGGCCTAGATCATGAAAATCTAACCCGTAGTAGAACATGAGGCTGCGAACGAAAGGGTGAAAGGGAAACCCCAGTCCGCGAAGAAAATGAGGGATGAACACTACCCTCTCGCTGGGCTTTGGATTGGGGATGATCTACTTTTTGGTTAGAAGCCGGTGGGCAATTTCCTTGGCCGGATACCCCGCTTCTCAAAGTTCCTTGATGTTTTTCTCTGTGACGGAGGAGGCCATCCACTTCCCATGCGCTCCAGATCCGGACATGGCTGGAGTACTTTCTGGGAACAGAGTGTATTGAAGCTTGAGCGCTAGAGCTTGAGGGCGGATGGACTGAGGAAGGGGAAGGCGTGGGGTAAAAAGGGGGAATCTTATCTCCTTATAAAGGCAGTAAATACCATGTGTCCCCCACGAGCCTTAAAGCTCGCCTATTTTCAAGGGGTCATGCGAAACGACATCGTTGGGTTTCCCATACCCGTATTGACGAGAATCCCGTAATAAGGGGGCACGATCTCTGCTTTGACAAGACGTCTTGTCGGTGGTTGCGTATCGAAACGCAAAATGGGAAGCCGAAAAACGGTTTGAAATAATATAATGGCCGGACGTAACGTCTTACCAGTGCAATCTTCGGAGGACAGAACTTATCTATATTCTAATTCAGAGGTATGACTGTTGTACAGAGCCGGATATAGTACTGATGATCAACTGCTTTGAATAATTCGGAGGAGGAACCCGCCTTGCAATGCCAAAGACAATCTGCGCGCCGGACACATCGTCATTGAAGACTGGTTCAGGGGCTATTGAGGGAGTCCTGGATTATGGGGTCCTCGGGTGTCCGAGCAACATGATGTGGGCTGGACAGATGGGCCGTGAAGATACAAGATAGAAGGCCTTCCCTCGTGTCCGGATGGGACTCTCCTTGGCGTGGAATGCAAGCTTAGTGTGCGGATATGAATATTCCTTTCTCTATAAACCAACCTTGTACAACCCGAGCCCCCTCCGGTGTCTATATAAACCGAAGGGTTTAGTCCGTAGAGACAAT
Source organism: Triticum aestivum (assembly GCF_018294505.1). NCBI lineage: Eukaryota > Viridiplantae > Streptophyta > Magnoliopsida > Poales > Poaceae > Triticum > Triticum aestivum. Next base: position 122,198,467 of record NC_057797.1, read on the forward strand.
CATAATCATACAGGCTAGACATCTAGGGTTTAGCCATTATGATCTCGTGGTAGATCAACTCTTGTAACCCTTATACTCATTGTCAATCAAGCAGGATGTAGGGTATTACCTCCAGCAAGAGGGCCCAAACCTGGGTAAACATCGTGTCCCTTGTCTCCTGTTACCATCAATCCTTAGACATACAGTTCGTGACCCCCACCCGAGATCTGCCGGTTTTGACACCGACAGCATGCATCATGATTAATTTTTGCCAGGGCTACTGTTGGTGGCCTTTCTATTTGAATATGGACGGAGTGGAGTAGTACTATCTTTACCTTAGCCTCGTAGGGCTCTCCTAGCGCCTAGCCTTGCCTCCCCGCCTCGCCCACCGGATCCCTCCATGGATAATCCCTTAGATCCCAAGATCCCACCGGCTACCCTCTCGCTGCGGCCCGTAGCACTGCCGCCTTTGAGCAAAACCCACATGTGTTTTAGAGGGGATCCATTGCTCTGGAATCACAGATCGGTGGCGCCGGAGGACATGTCAGGGCAGCATTTTAGGTGGTGAGCAGCAAGGGCAAATTGGATCGAGGAAGCATCGCATCGATTGGAGAGAAGTTCCAAGGAGCTGCGCCTGGCGCAACACAGGGCAGAGGTGCAAGTCGATCTCAGGGGAGAGATTCTGAGGGATTTCAACATCTGGCAGCGTCGCATTGATTTAGAGCTAGGGTTAATGGCAGAGATCATATTCACAGTGTCAACTTTGGAGGAAAGAACGTGCATGCCTGCGGAATGGCATGAGAAGCCGGTGCAATTGTTCAAATGGGTGGTAGGAGAAGCCAAATCGCCGGACAAGCTGCGGCGGCGCCACTGGGCATGCATCGTAGGCGAGGTGAGCTACTCTCCTTCCACGCCAGCAATGCAGTGACCTACTCGGTTGCTGCTGCAGTGAACTTTCGACGCCATGGCGGTTTGCAACTGTGACAACCACTCCATCTATATGTATTGTATTCCTGTGAAAATACTTGGTCATTTGGAAAAAGATGGTAATTTATTTATCATGTTTGGTCGTGACAATCACCTGAAGCCACAACCAGAAGTCTCCATCGTGTAATACTTAGGGTTGATCGCACAAATAGACGGTCGGTCAGACCCGCGACACGCATCGGCTTGGTCTGACATGTATGAGTAGTTATACATCACTGACTTGTGCGACCGTATTTGACCAGTAGTACTTGAAATTTGTGTTCCAGGAAACTCATCGGGAGCCGTTTCGGGCCTCGAAACCAAAACCATCAATTAATCTTTAGCTTGTTCCCATCACATTCCAAAGTGTACAGTATACTTAAGTGCAAACCTACTCACACCCTAGTACGTATCAAACATGAACATGTTCCCACTTCCCACTATGCGGGTTTTAGTACTAGTGCTAGTACTAGGTTATAAAAAGGGGAACTAGTACCTAGCCAAAAATCACTCTACCTCTTCCTCCTCATAAGTCTTTCTTGTTCTTCCATCCTTGCCATGGCCGGTGTGCAGAGCTGTAGGTCAAGAACTACTCATAACAAGGGAGCGGCAACCAAGGCCGTGGAAAAAAAGAGAGGGCTCGCCGCCTCGCAGAGACCTCGAAAGATCTCTCACGAACAGGCGAGGGCTCCCAGGGGCGCCCTAACCACGAAGGCGAGTGCTCCCATGAGCGCTCTAGCCGCGGAGGTGAGGGCTACCAGGTGTGCCCTATCCGCGGAGGCGAACATGCTGAGTTGGCGGTGCTGGAGTCATTATCCCTCGACGACATGCTTGATCAGCTCTATAAGTAGGAGGAGTTCATCGACGGCTTGATGGAGCTGTTGAAGGAGATCCTCGATGACATGCCCGCTGTCGATGTCAAAACCGATAGATCTCGGGTAGGGGGTCCCGAACTGTGCGTCTAAGGATTGAAGGTAACATGAGGCGGGGGACACGATATTTACCCAGGTTCGGGCCCTCTTGATGGAGGTAATACCCTACTTCCTGCTTGATTGACTTTGATGAGTATAGGGGTTACAAGAGTTGATCTACCTCGAGATCGTAATGGCTAAACCATAGATGTCTAGCATGTATGATTATGATTGCCTCTACAAACCGATCCCAAGCGGAAATATCACAAGTACCGCCACGCCCTGGGCCGTCACAAGGAAAACTATATCCAAAATCCTTTTTATCCGGCATTAATTTGGAACCGCGTGCATCTAAAGCCAAAAGATGGATGCATATGTTGTGTTTCATTTTGCTAAATGATATCAATTAAATGGTGTATCAATTCCATAAATTGCGAAGACGAAAGATTTTGCCAAAAATGCGGGGTAGATTTGTGGATTCTCGGATACGAAGATATCAAATGGGATACATCAAACTCGCATGTCCCGTGACTCATGTGTGGTATTTGAAAGGTATTTCCCATACAATGGGTTCTTTTTCCCAAATTTTCCTTTTAGCAATCCTTACATTAGAAGTGGCGCGTTTCGTGATTAAATCGCAAAGGTTTATATAGACACCGGAGGGGGCTAGGGTTGTACAAGGTCGGTTTATAGGGGATGGAAACCATACATCCGGACGTCAAGCTTGCCACACACGCAAAGGAGAGTCTTGTCTGGACACGGGGGGGGGGGGGAGTCTTCTATCTTGTATCTTCACGGCCAAGCAGTCCGTCCCACGTCACATGTCCCAGATGCCCAGGGACCCCCTAATCCAGGACTCCCTCAGTAGCCCCCAAACCAGGCTTCAATGACGATATGACCGGCGCCCAGATTATCTTCAACATTACAAGGTGGGTTCCTCCTCCGAACACTTCAAAGCAATTTGATAAAAAGGAACTGTATTCGGCTTTTCAGTGATGACGATGTATCCGGCTTACACCTTCAGCTTCGCAAAGTGGGCTCCCCCTGGTGCTTCGGAAAGCTTCGTCTTCACATTAAATATAATACCCTTTAGCTTCTGTGCCGCCATCGCCTGGGATTCCACGTGTCAGACGAATATGAAGGGTCCTAGCATTTTTATAGATAACACCCTGACAGCATATGGAAGGCATTTATTTAAGGAGACTGGATCTTAGATGCCATTCTCAACCAAGCGAGGAAATCCTTAGAGCTGGCCACAGAAAAACCGCACTAGCATGGCTAGCGCTCCCAGTTCTTCCTCACGCCCTCACGGCCCTCAAAAAGGCGATTGGGAGAGCTACTCGGTCTCCCACGCCCAGCTGACCAAGCTCCAGGTGCAAGGATATCTCCCTCCCGCAGACCTGGTCCTCGTTCGGGCAGGATTGACTTCCATAAATGGCGAAACCCTGGCAGAAAATTTCCCCAATCCTTCAGAAGGGGAGCGAGTGTGCTTTGTTTCCTTCCTTTTAAGAGGCATTGTATTCCTAATCCACCCTTTCCTCTGAGGTCTCCTGGAGTACTATGGCCTTCAGCTGCACATTCTCATGTCGGGCTCTATTCTGCACATCACGGGCTTCGTTGCTCTTTGTGAGTTGTTCCTGGGCTACGAGGCCCATTTTGAATTGTGGAGAAAACTTTTCTGCCTCGTTCCCTGCTCCCAGAACGGATCTATATTCAAGGTGGGCGGCGCCGAAGTATGGCGCACAAGCGGGACATGATATCTGTTCGGCACTCCGAAGAAGGCATCCGAAGAGTGGCCTTCAGTGTGATTTTATATCGAAGACGTTGTTCTCCCAGACCCAATCCGATGAGGCCTTCCTGAATTTGGCAATGCTCCGTTAAAGAAACACGACAGCTGGCGTCCTCGGAGTTTCGAAGAGGAGGATAGTGCGGAGGTTAAGCAGTTAATGAGCAGGATAAAGGCACTCGCCCAATCTGGACTATCCATAGTTGAAGTAATGGCAATTTCAATAATGCGAGGCGTTCAGCCACTTCAATCCAGAGGACTCCCCATGTGGCACTACAATGGGGAAGATGATGCATCACGCTGCAGACGCATGGGTCCAAACAGCTTTGCCGCCTTGGCCGCCATGTTGGTTGATCATTTTAAAGGGGAGAAAGAAGATTTTACTCGCCTTAAGTGCCGAGAGGGATTTTCCATGTACAACCCTCCTAGATGGGTGAGCTTTCACTTTGTAACCTTACTCAATCCTCTTCCCAAGTCACACCTAGTTGAACTTAATGCGACTATTCTTAACAAGAATGGAGGAAGGTTGTCTCAGGGATCTATAGCCCCGCTCCGCAGCCGGAGGATCATATCCGAGACATGGATCCCAGATTTGAAGAGCATCCGGATATATTCATAGAGTTCAAGGAGGGTTTTTTATCAGGCGAACTACGACGGCACGGAAGTGGCCATCATAGCCGATTATCCCAGCATTCTCCCCTCCTCCCACGTAAGTACCCAGGAGACGTCTCCTTCACAAGAGTTTTATCATCACGACTCACCCACCTCGCACAATATCGTGCTCCAAAGGGGTAGAGCTCATCTCGCCACGCCGCATCTGAAATGTCCCTTAAGAAAGCGACGCCTGCGTAGGGCGGATCTTCGAAAAGAAAAGTGGACGGCGATACTGTCGAGCCCCCACCTTCGTAAAAAAGGTATGGTTTTTTATATGCCCTTGGCAGGTATACCGAATTGTGATGTTTCCCGCTGTGCCATATTGTTTTTAGGAAAAGCGTACGCTGGACTGTGTCAAGAGGCATCGCTAGTCATACACCACCCAATCCAACTCCGGACTCCGTTCCAAGGACTATGGTTGATACAGGTGCGACGCCGGATTGTCCTCTCCCCGAGGATTTAGATGATGTACCCATTACCAACTCTGAAGTGGAGAGTGCGATGAATCATCGGTGCCAGAGAGTGGCTATGCATGACGCAACTGTCACCGGAGAGGCACTCAATGCCTTCAGCTCAGCGGATGCATATATCCGAGCTGCTCGGGATGGGCTCACTGGAGCCACTCACCAGCTTTCAAAGGATATGCGGGTAAGACTTTTGTGTAGGTTCAATAATCCTGGGCACCCGTAGCCCCCGAGACTTAAAGTAGTTGGGTACTCACGGAGAAGAATAACCTGCTATCTCAGGAGCTTGAAAAGTGTTAGTCCCAGCTAACTGCAGTCACCGCAGAACTGGAGAAATCGAAGAAGGCACCGACTGGTAATGTCAACTACTGTCCGGAAAATACGATTCTATGTCTGCGATGTTTTAACATAAGCATCATTGCATTTACGATAGTAGGATCGGCAGATTAGTTAGAAAAGGAACTAAGGACCACGCAGGTGGATAAACAGCATACTGAAAGGCAAGAGGCCGCTGGTCAACGTGTACTTACACTGATCAGGGATGAGAAGAACAAGTTATAGGATGCTAACACTAAGCAAGCCGAAGAGCTGAAGGACGTACGTGCCCAACTGGTGGATGCCTTGAAAGAGAACAGAAAGCTGAAAGGCAGCGTATTCATTATGCCTTTTAACCTTACTTTCGTACAATTCCCTAATGCGAGGTGTGAACAAGTTTTTCCTGTAGGTGTGCTGACCGGGTGGCCCGAAGAAGAGGTGTCCATATTTCAAGGCGTTCTGCTACAAGAGCTGTCCAGAGTGCATGAGCGAGCCCGAAGGGCAATGAGGAAACTTGCCAAAGCTCTATGGCCAGCCGATTCTCCTCCAAGAAGTATGGAGGAGCTCGTGAATTTATTCAAAGGGGCTCGATGCCGCTTTGGACTATGGAAGATATCAGCATGCCGAGAAAGTGCACGAGAGGCCTGGGCCATGGTGAAAATATGGTACACTGGACATGATACGAATCATATGGTCCGGGTCGGGCCTCGGGGACCAGATGGACAGGAAATTCCTGTTAGCTTAGTATATGACCAAGTAAAGATAGCCACCAAGTTTTCTCAGTAGGATTGTAATCTAGACAACTTATTAGATGGTCTAGAGGAGGAGGAAGTTTTCGAGTCCAAGTAGTAATGTACTTTTATCGACAAACGTATCTCCGGCCAAATTATAAAATGATTATCATGGCAGACCTTCCGCTTTAACCTCCTAAATCCAAAGTTTGGAGTGTTTTCGAATACCGTACTGGTGGTAAACACTGAAGTATGTTTGCAAACCATGCAATCCGGTCATAGTTGCTTGAACAGATAAGTTGTATTCGGGCATTTATGTTATATTACATTTGATCGTAAGAAACATCTTCCAGAGAGAATAGTTCCTGAGTTGTGACGCTAAAAATGACAGTAAGTTATATTTTTGGGGCTTGCAGCGCAACGAGTGCAGTTCATCTTTTGTTCGCTGACCTATTATTCCCTTAAGAATGCTAGCTTTCGGCTTCACCCGTCTGAGGTACATGTCCGGATATTCTGGCTGTAACAATCGCAGAGGTGCTCCCTTTATACCCTAGCCGAACAAACGGGAACGTATGGCATAAGTACAGGAGCCAGGCAACCCACCTTGGCAAAAACTTAAGTGATAAAGGTGCATATAATGGCGAAGAAAAGACATAGATGAGAAGACGACGCATATATACGGTGAGCTTGATGCTCAAAAAATAATAAGCTTCTGTGACAAGAAGCCCCCAGGTATTGGGGGGTATGTACATTTAAGGATGTATGCCCCTTAAGTGTGCGGTTTATCCGAGGACGGGCTATAAATCATATAAAAACAAAAAGAAGAAAGAGAAAAAAGAGGAAAAAGGTAACGAATTGCGAGTTCGGACTTAGGCGTAGAATGTTCGGAGTCTGGCAGCATTCCAAGGGTTTGGCTCTAAGCGATTGTCCGATGCATTATAAAGGCGATAGGCTCCTCAAGTGAGAACTTCATCTATAATGAAGGGACCCTCCCATTTGGGCTTGAGCTTGTCCTTTTTCTTCTCTGGTAGGCGTAGAACGAGTTCACCGACATTGTAAGTCTTGGCCCGCACTTCTCTGCTTTGGTATCTTTGAGCTTGTTGTCGATAGAATGCTGAGCGAGCTTTTGCGACATCGTGCTCCTCCTCTAGGCCGTCTAAGTCATCTTGCCGATCGATCTCGGCCTCTCTCTCTTAGTACATGCGTACTCGAGGTGAGTCATGAATAATATCGCAGGGCAAGATAGCCTCTGTGTCGTACACCATAAAGAATGGTGTGTACCCGGTCGTGCGATTGGGCGTGGCCCGTAGTCCCCAGAGTACGGAGTCGAGCTCCTCAACCCAGTGTTTATCTGACTCCTTTAAGGATCGCACTAGTCTGGGTTTAATGCCACTCATTATCAGTCCGTTAGCTCGTTCGACTGGACCGTTAGTTTGAGGGCGATAGACGGAGGCATAATCGAGCTTGATGCCCAGATTGGCTGTAACACCCCGGTGTAATGATGCTACAGTAATCCCAGAGATCAAGCTAATCATTTTGCTATAACAGTGCTTAGTCACTTTAAATCAATACTCCGTTACAAATAACAGTTGGATTCAATTTCAAATTATGAGTAAAATTTAAAATTGCCCAAACATGAAAACTAAAATGTTCATCATGTGCCAAATAATCCAGAACTAATATTGGTGGTGAACCAACATTTTTGCAAATGGTTTGAGTGGCCTAAACTACTTGAAACAGTGATCTAAGCAATAAATTAAATGACTTTTTAATTTATAAAAAATTGCAAACTATTTCAAAAGCCTCACAATCTTTTTGTGGCAGTGCACAATAATTCTAGGAAATTGTTTTGGCCAGTAGCATATTTTTGCAAAGTCAATTGTGGCTATAAGAAAATGCAAAAGCTACTAATAAAAAAAGAGAAAAGAAAAAGGAAAAGAAAAGGAGAAGGGGTGGGAGAGCCCCTGGCCTCCCCTTGGGCTTCGGCCCATCCCAGCAGGCTGGCCCACCTACCCCTCCCCGGTCGCTCTCCCCTCCCCCTGTAAAACCGACCGAGAGCGTGCGCCCGCGCGTCACCGCTGAACCACCTCGCCGTCGACGAGGAGGATAAAGATCCCCTCGACACATCGGGCTCCCCTTCCACTTGCTCTGCCACCCCCACTCGCCTGCTCGCTCCGCCTCTCCCTCTCCAAGGCAGATTCCTCCTCGCCTCCCCCTCGTTCCCCCGTCCACCTGCGAGCGCAGTCGCCGCCGTAACTCTGTCGATTCCGCGGCCACCGGCGGCCCCGAGGACACCGGCCCTGTCCGTCTTCTCCGCCGCCGTCCCCTACACCGCCTGCCACATCAAGTTGGAGCTCGAAGCCCCTCCAGTGACGGCGGCAACTTCATCTTCCTCCTCGGCCACCTCGGATCACCGCCGTCGTTCTTCGTCATCGAGCCTTCCCCGCGCCCGCTTAGCACATATGCAGGCCCCCTGTGAGCATCTCTCTCCTTCCCCTCACTCCACGCGCTCGATTTTGAGCTCTAGCAACCGGTTCGCTGTCGGCCAAAAGCTTGCTCCGCCGCTCACCTCGCCGTCGTGGCCACAGCTCACGCCTCTAGCGCCTGAGCACATCATCGTGCTCAACGTCTTCATAGGAGGATGTAGCACCCACCAGCTGTTCCCCTCGTGCCCCCAGCATCTTTCCCGTTGGTGCCGTGTTCCGGCCGCCGCTGTCATCGACGTTGCGCCCTGCTCCGATCAACTCTAGCCCCTGCGACCACCGTCGTTGGATGCACGAGATCGACCGCAGCTGAAGAAGCCTAGCCGAGTTCGATTTGAGCCACCGTAGCGCCGTTTCCGTCGAGCACCCGGACGCACCGCCGCCTCTGCTCATCGCCGGTGACGATTCTGGCCAAGTCCGGCCGCGCTACCGCCACCACTCGACGCACGGCACCGTCCGCGTTCAAACGCAAGCAAAACCGCGCGAAACGGTGCCCGTACCAAAATTCCGAGCGTATCCGGCGAGGTCGCCGTCGCGGGAGGCCACCAGAGCAACTCCGGCGCCGGCCATCTACGTGGCTCGATGAGCCCCGCCCCATGGGTCGCTGACGTGTGGGCCCGATGGGTCCTGTTGAATGGTTTGACCTAGTCAACTGCTGACTGGGCACACCTGTGCCACTGACGTATGGGCCCCACCGCCTAATTAGTCAAATTAAAACTTTTCCTAAATAAACTTATTTAGTTAAACTAATTAGTCTATGATAGGTGGGGCCTTCCTACTAAATAACTCTATTTTAGTTAGCTTAATCTTCTGTTAGACCACTGTACATGACAGGTGGGTCCCCCATGTCAGTTTTGACCAGTCAACTAGGTTGTTGACTGCTGATGTCACACATACATCATGTTGATGTCATAATGAATTTTTGTTAAATAATAATTCTTGAAAATACTTTAATCTTTAGAAATTCATAGAAATTAAATCGTAGCTCGGATGAAAATGTTTTCTATATGAAAGTTGCTCAGAAAAATCCAACGAATCCGAATGTGCGGTCCATTCACCTATCACATGCCCCTAGCATGCTGAACATGGAACCGTCCCCTCTCTTCCACCTGTCCGGAATTCGTCTAATGTCGGGAGTTCATCCTCGGATGTTTATCCCCTCCGTCTGCAACGTGTAGTACTACATTAGGACAACCCTAGCTCTGCCTATCGTCATGTAATGCTTAGTGATGCATCTGTTTGCTCTGTATTTACTGTTTCGTCCCCCTCTTCTCTTCGGTAGACCCCGAGACTGATGCCGCCCATGTGATCGACTATGTCGACGACGACACTTCTTCTTTTTCAGCAGAGCTTCCAGGCAAGCAAACCCCCCTTGAGCATTCCGATATTGCCTATTTCTTTCCCTCTAATGCTTGCATTAGAACTGCTACTGCTTTATGTATGATCCTACTCTGATGCATAGCCTATTTTTGTTACCTGCTTTCATACCTTACCTGCTTATCCTAAAATGCTTAGTATAGGTTGGTTAGAGATCCATCAGTGACCCACCTTGTCCCAGTTACCTTGCTTTATGTTCGATGACTCGATCAACGTGATCGACGTCCCAGCCCCGACACCACACATCACCCCCCAGTTGTATGGCTCTGCAGAGTTACCATCGAGTGCTGAGGGTGGAACCTCTTATATCACTCCTGCTGAGATCTCTATAGTGTAGCTATACGGTCGAGGTCATCGAGGGTGATTTCCTCCTTAACCACTTCCGTTATGGCTCCTTCGTGCAACCCCTCAAGTGTGAACCTCGAGGGTGGATCCTCTTACGTTCACCTTGATGACAACATCGAGTGGACTTCACCGGGGGTGATTCCCCGGGTTTCCCCTTGGTGTTAGACACACAGTTACTATGGTTACTATGACTTTGCACTAAGCCATGTTACTAAAGACGGGTTGGCCCTGAGAGGTACCCGCGCGAGCTTAATAGCGAGTGATGTGGAGTCGGGTTGACCTGGAAGGTGCCCGTGAGATACTTATGAGGCATGGCCGGGCATTCTTAGCCCTTGCCGCTAGTACTCGAGACGGGGCGATGGGGTCACATCGATCGCGAGTCTCCGCTCGTTACCGCGTGCTCCTAATCCACTACGGTTTGGGATATTTGATCCGAGGGGCCTCTGGCCTGATAGCATTAACCATCACGTGGGCATTGTATGGGTGTTCTGCGTCGTATGCATCAGCCGAAGCTTATTGGACGTTAGCGACTGAGCCGCGCGCGTCGGGTTGGACTGCGTAAGCACCTGCCTTGTTTAAGGAGGTAGCTAGGTCTGCTCACAGGCCACCCTCGCAACATGCTGGAGTTCCCGGGGCGATGGCCCATGAACCCTGGGGGCATAGGTTTAGTCCGGCGTGCTGACCTCTCTATTAAGCATAGGTCGGGTTGCAGCGTATTGTTTGGCCGAGGCCGGGCATGACCCAGGAAAGTGTGTCTGGCCGGAGTTAATCAAGCATGGTGGGTAAGTTGGTGCACCCCTGCAGGGAAGAAAACATCTATCGATAGCCTCTCCTACGGTAACAGACACTTGGAGTTGTATCCCGATCTATACAACTAGAACTGGATACTTGAGATGAGACATGGATATGAGAAATGGATAGTATGGCTCTGGGATTGCTTTCTCGCAGGGAGTCGAGAAAGGATCTCTGGCCAAGGTTGATAACACTACTACTACTTTACCTTAGGTCGATCTGTACTCTTCTATATGCTGCAAGATGCTTGAAGATGCTAGTCCTCGATAGGCTAGGCTTTCCCCTTCTTTTCTGGCATTCTGCAGTTTAGTCCACAGATACAGTCCATTTCCCTTTGATACATATGCATACTTAGTTTAGATCTGATGTAAGTCTTGCGAGTACTTTGGATGAGTACTCACGGTTGCTTTGCTACCTCTTTTACCCCATACCCGATTGTTGCGACAGATGACGGATCCCAGGAGCCAGACGACACCACTGATGACTACTGCTACCCTGAGGGTGCCTACTACCACGTGGACACTGCTGATGACTTGGAGTAGTTAGGAGGCTCCCAGGCAGGAGGCCTTGCCTTTTCGTTCGTTGTTGCTTTTGTGCTAGCCTTCTTAAGGCAAACTTGTCTACCTTATATCTATACTTAGATATTGTTGCTTCCGCTGACTCTTTTGTATTCGAGCCCTCGAGGCCCCTGGCTTGTAATATAAAGCTTGTATTATTCTGATTTGTGTCTAGAGTTGTGTTGTGATATCTTCCCGTGAGTCCTTGAGCTTGATCGTACACATTTGCGTGTATTATTAGTGCACGATTGAATCGAGGGCGTCACATTGGCGCACCAGGTTTTTACTTCGTCGGCTGTAAAGTTAGAGCCGTTATCGGTGATGATGCTGTGTCGGACACCATAACAGTGTACGACACCGGATATGAAGTCTATCACTAGTCCAGCTTCGGCCGTTTTAACTGGTTTGGCCTCTATCCACTTAGTGAATTTATCTACCATGAGCAGTAGGTATTTTTTTCTTATGGCTTCCCCTTTGAGGGGTCCGACCATGTCAAGCCCCTAGACCGCGAAAGGCCAAGTAATGGGGATTGTTTGTAGGGCGGTAGGCGGCATATGGCTTTGATTGGCGAAAAGCTGGCATCCTACACAACATTGGACGAGGTCTTGTGCATCTGCTCGGGCCGTGTGCCAGAAAAAACTGGTATAGATGGCCTTACTTACGAGGGCCCGAGCTGTGGTGTGATGGCTGCCAAGACCAGCATGCATTTCAGCCAAGGGCTGTCGTCCCTCTTCTTCGGAGATACATCTTTGAAGGACTCCGGTAGTACTTTTCTTGTAGAGTTCTCCTTTATGAACCTTGTAGGCTTTCGGACAACGAACAATGCATCGAGCCTCATTCTGGTCTTCGGGGAGCTCTCGCCTGTTAAGGTAGGCCAGGAAGGGTTCGGTCCATGGGGCGATTACTGCCATGATTACATGGGCTGATGGTGTCATTTCGGTGGCCGAGCCCTCGATGATATCCGAATTGTGTTCGAAATCAAGGGGTATGACCGGATCCGGACTGGTATTGCCGCTCTCGTCCTGCCACGCCACGGATGGCCTGAAGAGCCTTTCCACAATGGTATTGGGTGGGACGGGGTCGCGTTTAGCGCCCATGCGAGCAAGGGTGTCCGCTGCTTGATTACTCTCTCGGGCCACGTGATGAAACTCAAGCCCCTCAAACCGAGCTGATATTTTAAGTACAGCGTTGCGATAAGCCACCATCTTCGGATCTTTGGCATCAAATTCTCCTTTTATTTGGGATATTGCGAGGTTTGAATCCCCACGCACCTCGAGGCGTTGTATGCCCATAGAGACAGCCATCCGAAGACCATACAATAAGGCCTCATATTCGGCTGCGTTATTAGAGTATGTATACGTTATTTGGAGTGCATAACGGACTGTATCTCCTGTGGGGGATGTCAGGACGACACCAACCCCAAGTCCGGCTAGCATTTTAGAGTCGTCGAAGTGCATCACCCAGTTGGAATATGTGTCATACTCTTTAGGGAGTTCAACTTCCGTCCATTCGGCGACGAAGTCAGCCAACACCTGAGATTTAATGGCTCGGCGTGGCTTATATGTTATTTCAAACGGTAAGAGTTCAATAGCCCATTTAGCAATCTGGTCGGCGGCATCTCGATTGTTTATGATATCATTAAGTGGTACCTCGGATGCCACCGTGATCGAACACTCTTGAAAGTAGTGCCGCAGCTTCCGGGATGCCATGAAGACCGCATACACTATCTTTTGATAATGCGGGTATCGGGATTTGCATGGTGTGAGGACCATAATCGACACATAGTATACGGGTTTTTGAAGTGGGAATTTATGTCCCTCTTCCTCTCGATCGATGACAAGCACCACACTCACTACCTGATGTGTTGCAGATATGTACAGTAACATGGGTTCGCCGACGTTTGGCGCAGCCAGGATTGGGTTGCTTGCTAGCAAAGCTTTTATTTCTTCCAGTCCGGCTGTTGCAGCATCTGTCCATGCAAAGGGGTTGGTGTGCCGGAGCAGGCGATACAATGGCAGCGTCTTTTCTCCTAATCTGGAGATGAAGCGGCTACACATCTGGATAGTTTTTGGACCTGTTTGAGGTCTGTTGGTGTAGCCAACTGTGACAGGGCTCGGATTTTGGCTGGCTTTGCTTCGATTCCCCTATTGGAAATGATGAACCCAAGCAATTTTCTGGCGGGAACGCCGAAAACGCACTTTTCCGGATTGAGCCGTATGTCATATCTTTGGAGGTTGTCGAATGTAAGGCGTAAATCATCTACCAATGATTCGACATGCTTAGTTTTGATGACTACATCATCTACATATGCCTCAACTGTCTTGCCGATTTGCTTTTCTAGGCAAGTTTGAATCATGTGTTGGTATGTGGCACTGGCATTTTTGAGCCCGAAGGGCATGGTGTTGAAGCAGAAGGGCCCATATGGGGTGGCGAATGCCGTCGCGGCATGGTCGGATTCCTTCATCTTGATTTGATGGTATCCGGAGTATGCGTCAAGGAAGCACAGTGAGTCATGACCTGCGGTGGCATCAATAATCTGGTCGATGCGAGGTAGTGGGAAGGGATCCTTAGGGCAGGCTTTATTGAGGTCCTTGAAGTCGACACATAAGCGCTAGGATTTATCCTTCTTTGGCACCATGACCAGATTTGCTAGCCAATCCAGTTGTTTGATCTCTCTGATAAACCCAGCTTCTAGTAGCTTGACTACATCCTCCCCCATAGCCTGTCGTTTGGGTTCGGAAAATTGCCGCAACGTTTGCTTGACTGGCTTGTATCCCTTCGGTATGTTGAGACTATGTTCGGCCAGTGCGTGTGGGATTCCCGGCCTATCCGAGGGGTGCCAGGCGAAGATGTACCAGTTCTCGCGCAAGAACGCACGCAATGCAGTGTCGAGTGCCGGATCCAGCTATGCCCCAATGGAAGTTGTCTTCTTGGGGTCCGTCGCGTGAACTTGAAATTTGACTATCTCGTCTGCTGGCTTGAAAGTAGTGGATTTAGGCCTTTTATCAAGAATTGCATCGTCTCTATCCACCATGGAATGCAGAGTGGTGAGCTCCTCGGCCGCTAGGGCTTCGCTCAGTGCCGCGAGGGCCAGGGATGCGGTATTGTTTTCGGCGTGGAGTGCTATGTCCGGATCACTGGAGATAGTGATGACGCCATTGGGCCCGGGCATTTTGAGCTTCATGTACCCGTAATGAGGTATGGCTTGAAAGTGTGTGAATGCATCTCGCCCTAAGAGGGCATGATATCCGCTGTTGAAAGGGGCCACCTGGAAGATTATCTCTTCGGACCTATAATTCTCTAGCATGCCGAATACCACATCTAGTTTAATTTTCCCTGAGCATCTTGCTTCCCGACTGGGGATAATTCCTCGAAAGGATGTATTGCTTTGCTCAATGCGATTCCTGTCCATCTGCATTTTATTGAGCGTGTCTTCATAGATGAGGTTCAATCCGTTGCCGTCGTCCATGAGCACTTTAGTGAGGGAAAAGTCATCTACAATTGGGTTTAGAAGCAAAGCGGCTGGTGCTTGGACTGATTGAGCCCTTGGGTCGTCATTGGCGTTGAAGGTTATCACCATGTCATTCCAAGGATTTATTGCGGCTACGTGATTGACTTCGGCGAGATCGCGGAGCGCCCTTTTGCGCCGGTTGTTTGAACAAAAGGTCTCAAAGACCATAAACACGCCAAGGTCGTTATCCTCGGGGGAATGCCTTGTCGGAGTAGTGTTGGTGAGGATAGCCTCCCCGCTTTTAGCCACCTGCCGAAGTATCCAACATGCCCGAAGGTTATGAGTTCGCTCGGAATTTAGCATCGTGTGTTTTTGACAGGGCTTGTCGAGTGATAATCCCCAAGTGCAAGGAATCATCGTAGCAATTTCCAAAGGTGGAAGTGATAAGTATGGAGTGTCGAACCGACAAGGAGCTAAAGGTAAGATCAATATTCTCTCAAGCCCTATCTGCCACTGATACGACTCTACGTACACCGAACGTTTGCTTCCAACTAGCAACGAGAAATAAAACTATGTTGTGGGTATGAAGAGGATAACTTTGTATGATATCGGAGAGCTAAAATATAAAAGTAGGTGTTATTATCATGAAGTTAGAATATATTACTAAATATTATAAATAGCGAGTGCGGAATAATGGTGGATCAGTGTGCGGAATTGTCCTAGGCAATCGTTAATAAGACCAGTAATCACTATTGCAGTTTCATATGAGGGAGAGGCATAAGCTAACATAATTTCTCTACTTGGATCATATGCACTTATGATTGGAACTCTAGAAAGCATCCGCAACTACGAAAGATCATTAAGGTAAAACCCAACCATAGCATTAAAGCATCAAGTCCTTTATTCCCATACGCAACAACCCCCTTACTCGCGTTTGTGTTTCAGTCACTCACCAACCCACTATAAGCGAATCATGAACGTATTGCAACACCCTACAACAGGAACCCCTCACGCTTGCGCGACATAGAGGGCACCATAGGACAACATCAAAGTAAAACATACAACTCATACCAATCTAGATCATCAATCAACCCAAAGACAAAAGACATCTACTCAAAACATCATAGGATGGCAACACATCATTGGATCATAATATTTGGCATAAAGCATCATGTTCAAGTAGGGATTACAACGGGGTGCGGGAGAGTGGACCGCGTAAAAGAGATGAGGGTGATGATGATGATGATGATGATGATGGTGATGTTGATGAAGACGATCACCGCGGCGATGATTCCCCTCCCGATGGCACTCCGATGCCACCGAGAGAGAGGAGGAGAGGTTCTCGCCCTTGTGCTTCCTCCTCCATGGCCTCCCCCCTAGATGGGGAGAGGTTCTCCCTCTGGTCCTTGCCCTTCATGGTGATGGTGGCCCCTCCGGGATCCTCCTCCATGCCCTCCGGTGATGACGGCCCCCTCCGACAGGGTGCTAGAGAGGGCCTAGATTGGTTTTCGGTGGCTACGGATGATTCTGGCGGCGGAACTCCCGATCTAGGTTAATTTTCCGAGGTTTTTGTATTTATAGAAATTTTTGGCGTCGATCTCACGTCAAGGAGGTGCCCGAGGCGTCCACAAGGTAGGACCACACGTCTAGGGGGTGGGCGCACCCCCCACCCTCGTGGACGCCCCGGGTTTCTCCTGGCCCAACTCTTTCACTCTGGGGTCTTCTTTTCGTCCATAAAAATCGTCAAAAATTGGCACGTCAATTGGACTCTGTTTGATATTCCTTTTCTGTAAAACTCAAAAACAAGGAAAAAAACAGAAACTGGCACTGGGCACTAGGTTAATAGGTTAGTCCCAAAAATCATATAAAATAGCATATAAATGCATATAAAACATCCAAGGTTGATAATATAATAGCATGAATACTTCATAAATTATAGATACGTTGAAGACGTATCAGCATTCCCAAGCTTAATTCCTGCTCGTCCTTGAGTAGGTAAATGATAAAAGAAATAATTTATGAAGGGTGAATGCTAGCAAGTGCATAAGTTTCATCAATGATAGTTTCAATCAGTTTTTATAACATCATTATATATCCTAACAGTAGCTCATCTTCATAAAACTTTTCATGATCAAGTAACAAGCTATTCACATGTTAAGGTATAGATCATAAACATTCTTGAAACTAACAAACTATATTATCAGTCATCAAACAATTGCAATTCATCTTATTTTCAGGAAGGGTCTATGCCAGAGCTTTGGTTTAGCAAACTCCACATACTCAACTATCATTTAATCTTTCACAATTTCTAACACTCACGTGATATTTACGGGTTCAAAGTTTTAATCAGACACAGAGAAAGATAGGGGCTTATAGATTCGCCTCCCAACCTTTTACCTCAAGGGTAATGTCAACAATAATAGTTCATGATAACTTACATCCAATTGGATATATATATATATATATATATATATATATATATATATATATATATCAGGATCTTTCCAACACAATGTGCTTGCCAAAGGATAAAATGTAAAAAGGAAAGGTGAAGATCACCATGACTCTTGCATAAGGTAGAAGATAAAAGTAAAAGATAGGCCCTTCACAGAGGGAAGCAGAGGTTGTCATGCACTTTTATGGTTGGATGCACAAAATCTTAATGCAAAAGAATGTCACTTTATATTGCCACTTGTGATATGGAACTTTATTATGTAGTCCATCGCTTTTATTTCTTCCACATCACAAGATCGTATAAAGCTTATTTTCTCCACATTAATAGATCATACATATTTAGAGGGCAATTTTTATTGCATGCACCAATGACAACTTACTTGAAGGATCTTACTCAATCCATAGGTAGGTATGGTGGACTCTCATGGCAAAACTGGTTTAAGGAATGTTTGGAAGCACAAGTAGTATCTCTACTTGGTGCAAAGAATTTGGCTAGCATGAGGGGGAAAAGCAAGCTCAACATGTTGGATGATCCAAGACAATATACTTTATTTCGGATATAAGAAAACATAACCCATTATGTTGTCTTCCTTGTCCGACATCAAACTTTTAGCATGTCATATTTTAATGAGTTCTCACAATTACAAAAGATGTCCAAGATAGTATATTTATATGTGAAATCTCTCTTCCTTCAATATTCTTTCATGAATTGTTCAAGTGACAAATTCTATGTTTGCTAACTTTCAATAAGTTTACTAACTATACTTATTCTATGTGAAGTCATTAATCCCCATGGTATAAGCATATGAAACATATATAAATTGAGATTTATGATATTCAATTCATTCAACCATTTACTCATAGGATATACGAAGCACGTGAGTAATGACAAACTACTCTAAAAAGATATAAGTGAAGGACACTGAGTAGTCAAATAATTAACTAGCCATGGGAGGATTCTTTTTAATTTAAGATTTCAGATCCAATGATTTTATTCAAACAGCAAGTAAAATTTAAAATACTCTCCAAGCAAAACACATATCATGTGATGAATAAAAATATAGCTCCGAGTAAGGTATACCGATACTTTTGAAGACGAAAGAGGGGATGCCTTCCGGGGCATCCCCAAGCTTAGGCGCTTTAGTCTTTCTTGAATATTACCTTGGGGTGCCTTGGGAATCCCCAAGCTTAGGGTCTTTCCAATCCTTATTCACCCCATTTCGATATCTCACCCAAAGCTTGAAAACTTCAATCACACAAAACTTAACGGAACTTCGTGAGATAGGTTAGTATTATAAAGAGTAAACCATTCACCTTGGTACTGTCAAAGAAAAGATTGTAATTGTTCTCACACAATTCCTACTGTACCATATCATTTCTATAATTTATATTGAGGAATATAGGTCATAGAAACTAGAAAACAAGCAAACTATGCAATGAAAACAGAATCTGTCAGAAACAGAACAGTCTGTAATGATCTGAACACTAACCATACTTCTGCTACTCAAAAAATTATGAAATAAATTGGTGGACTTGAGGAATTTTTCTATTAATCTTCTTCAAAAAGAATCAGCACCAAATCACTCTTCTGTAAAAACTGGCAGCTAATCTCGTGAGCGCAAAGTTTCTGTTTTTTACAGCAAGATCACATTAACTTTCACCCAAGTCTTCCCAAAGGTCTTACTTGGCACTTTATTGAAACAAAAGCTATAAAACAAGATTACTACAGTATATTAATCATGTAAACACACAAAAACAGTAAAGATAAATATTGGGTTGTCTCCCAACAAGCGCTTTTCTTTAATGCCTTTTAGCTAGGCATGATGATTTCAATGATGCTCACATGAAAGATAAGACTTGAACATAAAGAGAGCATCATGAAGAATATGACTAGAACATTTAAACCTAACCCACTTCCTATGACTGGGGATTTTGTGAGAACACAATTTATGGGAACAAGAATCAACTAGCATAGGAAGGGAAAGCAAGTATAACTTCAAAACTTTAAGCATATAGAGAGAAAAACTTGATATTTTTTTTTGACTATGTACTGCAAGGCAACAGCCTCACAGTCTTTTATTAAAACTCAAAGCAAAGTAGTACAAAGTTACAAAGTTAAGAGAGAGGAGGAGAGAGTAATACTTACAAAATAAGTGATTAGGGTAAGGAAGCTATCCAAGAGGTTAAACTATTCCTATATTTACATTTGATTCTATGAGCTAAAAGAGAGATGTCCTGCAAAAAATTCCTCCTCCATGCCCTGAAAGAAGGTGTTTCATTCCTGAAGATCTTCCCATTCCTTTGTATCCAAATATTCCAAGTGGCAGTGAATACTACCTCAGGGAAAAAAGGATGCCCAAAATCTCTCCTAGCATCAGAAGCCATGTCAAAAGTGGTCTGGTCTGGCTGTGGATTCCATGAAATACCCAGATAATTCCAGATACGTTGGCTAAAATTGCAGGCGAAGAATAGGTGTGCTCTGTCCTCATGTGATGCCAAATGGCATAGAACACAAGTGTCATCCTGTATGATCCAGTGCCGTCGCTGCATCATGTCTCTAGTGTTTAGACGATCCATCAGAAGGAGCCAACCAAAAACCTTAAACTTCAGAGTACAAGAACATTTCCAAATCCACTTAAAGATGGGGTCAACCACATTGTCCGAAAAGCATGACAAGTAGTATATCTTGGACTGATAGTCACCAGTCTTGGAAGGCCATTTCCAGACATCTTTAACCCCTTCTTGAAGTTGAACCATATTAAGGAATACCTGAAGTTGATTGAACTCCTCAAAGGCCTCAACAGACAATGGTAGATGAAGGTTGTCAGATGGTTCGGGTAACTCCAAAATATCCTTGACTGTTAGAGTGTCATCAATGACAAAGGAGTGGAGTCTTGGAAATTGAAGCCGCATGTTAACCGTTGTGTTGTTAAATTGCCAACGGTCAAGCCAGAAAATCACTGTATCCCCCGATCGTACTTGTGGAACAGCCAAGTTACAAAACTTATCATAGAGCTTGAGTACATCTCTCCACCAGAAAGAACCGCAGTTTTGCGTGACTTGGGGGGGGGCGCAGAAGCGTAATAAGTGTCCCAGATAAGAGATACCCATGGTACGTCCATCTTATTAAGGAACTTGAAAAGGTGCTTGATGAGTAAGGCATCGTTTTGAATGCCCAAGTCCAAAACTCCCAAACCACCACAAGTTTTAGGACGACATACCAAATCCCAAGCCGCCAAAGACTGCCGAGGCGTATCCGAGTTCCCTCTCCACAAGCATTGCCGCATAATCCGCTCGATCTGCTTCAATATACCCTGCGGTAACGAAAGGGTGCACAAGAAATATATTGGCATAGAACTTAGTACAGACTGTAAGAGTTGTAGCCGGCTGCCTTGATTCAAGAGACAAGAAGACGCAGATAATCGTCTTTCAATACGATCCACCAAAGGCAACAGATCATAAATTGTTGGCCGGGAAGTGCCCATTGGTAGGCCGAGGTAAGTGAATGGCATAGTACCAACATCACATCCAAGCAATGCAGCAACACGTGTGCCTTCATCATCAGTCATATTGATTGGTATCAAAGAGGACTTACTGAAGTTCACCCTGAGGCCGGTTGATTTGGCAAAGACATCAAGCATTTGTTTGAAAGCAATGAGCTGACTATCAACAGCTGGAAGAACGATGAGCGTATCATCAGCATATTGCACGATCGGATAGTCCATCGAGGTAGTTGGGATTGGCAATGTGAGAATATTCCTGGAGCACATCTCGTTTACAACCGATTGGAGCAAATCCACCGCGATCACAAAGAGCAATGGAGATAGCGGATCACCTTGACGAACACCTGAACGACAGACAAAATGATTACCAGGCACTCCATTCAGAAGGACTGAAGAGGATCCTGTCGATAGAATGATGTCAATCCAACTAGTCCAACGGTTATCAAAACCCTTACATTTCAAAATCCTAAGTATCAACTCATGCTCAATGGTGTCAAACGCCTTTGTGAAGTCTAGTTTCAGGAGAATGATAGGCCTTTTGGAAGCTTTG
The DNA here is from genome assembly GCF_018294505.1 of Triticum aestivum. Classification (NCBI taxonomy): domain Eukaryota; kingdom Viridiplantae; phylum Streptophyta; class Magnoliopsida; order Poales; family Poaceae; genus Triticum; species Triticum aestivum. The sequence continues at coordinate 122,219,785 of NC_057797.1, forward strand.
CATTGGTGTATGTATTCAAAACACCATGCCAAACAGTCCTGGATGGATCGACGCCGAAGAAAACCATATTGGTTTCGGTGTATACATTTGAGGATCACCCCTTGAAGACGATTTGCCAAGAGCTTCGTTAAGAACTTTAAACAAGTATTGGTCAATGATATTGGCCTAAAATCACCAACATATTCAGGGCTTAGTTTCTTCGGAACGAGGGTGATAAGAGACGTGTTTAGACACTCCAAATTACATTTCCCTTCATAGAATTCGTGCACCAGTTTCATAAAGTCATCCTTCAAAATATGCCAACATTTCTTTAAGAAAAGCCCAGTAAACCCGTCTGGTCCCGGAGCACGGTCGGTAGGCATAGACTTAATTACCGCATCCACCTCAGCATCAGTGAATGGTAAAGACAACTCCTCTAGACCATCAATGCGGGTAATTAATGTGTCTAGATCAAATCCCATCTGAATGCCTTTTGATTGGCCCATCCGCTGATTGAAATCAGCCCAGAACATTCCCGCCAACTGTTGATGGTCCGTGACCACATCCCCCTGCACCGACTTGATCGAGGAGATAGTATTCCTACGGAATCTTTCCGTAGCCATGGCATGAAAAAATTTTGAATTCTCTTCACCAACTTTGATGTTTCGTATCGTGCAACGTTGCTTCCAATAGATAAATTGCCAATGTAAGATATCCTCAAGATGCAATTTAACAATTCTACGAAAGTTGAACTCCGGCCAACTCAGAGGCCTAATTTCCTCAAGATTATCCAAAAAAATAATCACTTTATTACAATCAGCAATTAAAGCTCTGACTGTAGACAGATTCAAATGCCATTTCTTGAGAGCGTAGCGGAGGGACTTAAACTTAGCCGAAATTGTTAATGCAATCGACGATTTGACCACTGGCCTATTCCAAACCTCAGCAACACAGTCTGCAAACCCGGGCAAATCCACCCAATAATTTTCAAATCGAAAAACCTTTGCCTTGGGGATACAAGTGGCAATCGAGACAACGCACGGAACATGGTCAGAGGCAGTGCGTGCAAGGGGAAAAACCATTGTGTTGGGGTGTTCAGATGTCCAAGTGACCGAAGTGAAAAACCAATCTATCTGTTCAAGAAGTGGCGAGGTTTGCATATTCGACCATGTATATTGACGGCCCTTGATCGGTAACTCAATAAGGCCTAAGTGACCAATTATCTCATTAAACAAGAAGATATCGTTAGCATCACCTCCTGGAAGGTTGCGGTTCTCCAAAGATCTCATGAAGTTGAAGTCACCTAAAAGCAGCCAGTTCTGACCAAACTGAATATCAAGATTATATAGCCATTGAACGAATTCATCACGGGCAGGTCCCTGACACGGGCCATAAACAGAGACTAGAGTCCAAGTTTCTGAGGTGTGTTTGGATTTAAACTCCACGATGATCCCATAGGTTTTGGACTCAATTAAAGAACCTGTGAAAAAGGATGAATTCCAAACAACCACCATCCCAGCAGACGCACCATTAGAAGGTACGAAAACAAAATTATCAAAGCGCCTCGGGCAAAACTTCCTAATGAATCGCTGATCCATTTGCATGCATTTAGTTTCCTGGAGACAGATAACAGAACAACCACTTTCATCTATCTTCTGCCTAACAGCAAGCTGACGAGCTTCAGAATTGAGACCACGAACATTCCAACATAACACCTTCCACTCCTTAAAACTTGTCTGATTCATTACAAACCAAAAGGAAAAGCATAGTAAATAGGCCACGCAATGACCCACATTGGTCCACACAGCAGACGATCAACACATAGTTCAGAACAAGAAAATAAAGATAAATGGCGATTACGGTACGCCATCGACCAGATCCCTGCAGGCTGTAATTAATCATCAGAACCTTGGCTGCTGCATGACTTGGCCGGATTAGCAACAAGCTTATCCGTGGAGATCTTCTCAGGTGCGATTCGAAGACGGGCACCAATGCGTTGAAGATCAGCAATAGCAGTTGGTGGTGGCACAGAAGGTTTGCTCTCAGACTGGGAGCTGCTGATCTTGCGTTTCTTCGAAATATGAGGCTTCTTGGGAGAAATACCATTAGTTGCTTTGCGGTAGCCGTTGCGGAGAGCACTCAGACGCGCACTGCGCCGAACCTCAGTGTCAACCATGATCTTTGTGGCCTGAGTCTTCCTTGCCCTCTTCAGAGTTACCTCAGGCACTGAAGAAAATTCAAATGCTTCAGAAACTGGGGCATCCAGATCATCAAAGCAGAGAGCTCTAGCAACTGGGCGTTTAACAGGAGCATTAGGCACGTCCGAAGTAATGCTAAACGAAGACTCCGGAGCAGGCAGGAGTTTAAGAGGATAATCACTGCAGAGAACTTCAGAGGAGTGCTGACTGAGCAAAGAACCAATGTCAGACTTGAAAACAAACTGTGGGATGGTTGAGGACCATATGAAAGGCAACATCTTCTCAAAAGAACGTTGCCATTGCATCACAGGCGGCAAAACTGGTCCATAGATGGTGAGAACTTGCCCAATCAAGAGAGGAGGTTGCTGTGGACCCATTGGGGGCTGGAAGACAGCAACTTCAGCCTCATTGTCAATATTGTTTACTGATACATCTGAATGTTGCAGAACAATGGACTCCTGTGACTGTATTTCCTGAACATCATCATGCTGCACATCTTCCTGAACCTGATTCACTGCATTGTTTTGTTGCTCGTTAACTGGTTGTGGCACATCATTCCATCCCAGTTCGGGGAATTCAGGCATAACCCAATTATGATTCTCAAAGTTCAGATTGCCAGGGAGAGGGTGTGGGTTGCCATTGAAGGGCATGGGGTCCTCATCTGCAGGAAGAACATCTGCAAAATCCGCTGACAAGATGTACACAGGAGCAGACCAAGAGATCCTAGCACCACCAAAGTCCGCATATTCTCTATAAGTGACAGAGCGAGGAACCAGAGTTGGCGCTGGAAAAGAAACATAAGCCAGCGAGCGGACAAGCATGGGGTCATCTTGGTGCCAATGGTGAAATCTACCGAAGGTGCTAATCACGTCCGCAAGGTACTGTGAGCGCCTATAATCCAAAGGAACACCAAGCAGCATAACCCATCCACGGCGAAAACCCTGTGTAGCTCTGTAATTTATTCCCTCATCATGCGGGATGAATCTAACGAATCTATCATTGCCCAGATTGAAAGGCGGATGATCCACAAGAGCTTGACGAGCCAGAGCACTACGGAAGCGAAAAAGCCCAACTCCTTGTATCCAAGGTTGGGCATCTAGAACTGCTCTACCCAGATCATTAACAACAAAGTCACTGACCATGTTCCGAAAGATTGCGATTTCTTCAGGCAGAGGAGCTGGCTCGACGATGGCGATGGCATAGTCTTCATGCTGCCGATCAGGAGCCACCGCAGGCGCGAAGAAGGTACGGGGCAGACGCAGCTCGCCACCGTCGATGATGTCGAAGCCATGCGGAACAAAGTCCATAGGGTCCAGCGCAAAGGTTGCCATTGCCGGCGCCGAAGGAGAGAAGCTCTGAGCAGTAGAGATGGGCGGCGAAGCAGCGGGCGATGCAGCTGGCGATGAGCAAGGCGGAGGAGGCGATGCAGGCGGCGAAGGGGGAGGTTGAGGCGTTGTGGGCGGTGACTCTACAGGCAGGGGCGGAATAGATGGGGTGGCAGGCTCGACGGGACTGGGCAGAGACCCAGCGGGACTAGCTATGGAGGAAATCGAGGCATCCAGCATAGAAAAACCCGCTGACCGGCTAGAATCGCCAGATTTGATCCGTGGGACCCACTTGTAAGTTGGTGAAGGAGTAGAATCCGAACAGCCCTTTGCCCTGTGCCCCAACCGAAAACATCTACGGCAACGTACCCTGCTGGTACACTCTTTGGTTAAATGAACCATGGATAAGCAGTTCTGACATTTCCACACATTAAAAACCATGTCATCAATAAATTCATTTAAATCAGATGAGATTCCAGATAATTCAGACGGTTGCAAATCAATATTTGCCTTGTTGCCAAAACCAGACGGAGATATACCAGAATGATTCTGGTTTGTTAGGGCCGGGGAGACAACCTGGGCCATGGGAAGCACCGGATGTGATGAATGGGCCGAAGAAGCATCATGGGCTGGGCTCGAAACTGATCCAACCAGCTCGTTCCCATGCACATGCAGATTGACGTCGATGGTGGTTGGCGTGGCCACAGGAGACGTTGCCGAAGAAATCTCACGAACGTTAACTGTTCCGAAAGTGATGGGTGGCTCAGCCACCGTCCATCGGAGTTCAGTCGCCGGCGGCGGGGGCAAAATAAGCCGTTCACGAGGAAGAACAGAATACCCAGCATGAGCAACAGCATCAACCAGACCAGGCGAAGCAGGATAACTGTACCCCTTGCGAACATTGTATTGCTGAAACGTTGCAAACGAAATTTTCTTTTTAGATCCAGATCCTGAACGCAGAGCGGACTTTGATGGTGGTTTGTGCATAGCGATCAAACCAAGAGAAGCACGCCTCTTAGAGGGACTGATTAAGATCCACTCAGCATCACATTCCTTCTTCCAAATAAGAAACTCACGTTTCCAATTAGGGCCACCATTCCCCCAAAGATGGAAGAAACATTTGAATTGTGGGCACGCAAAAGATCTCAATTGAAGAATAAGAAGGCCATCTCGTTTGCATGAGACAATAAATGAAAATACCTTGTCTTTAATGAGCTGTACCGACAGATCAATTGCAGATCCACCAATTGCAGATTCCAAAGCCGCCGCCACTGAATCATCATTAAGACGAAAATTATGCCTGCTAAAAGACACGACCATAATAAAATGGCTCGTGTCGTCCACTGGATGAATGCATTGTCCACACGATCTGAAAACGTCCTCCGCAAAAGCCACACCTCTAGAAAAATCCAGATCTAAAGTTGATCCCCCTTGATGACCCATGGGAGATGGGTATAAGAAGAGAGATCAGATGATGCCGGAGATGATGTGTGGAGAAAGACCAAGATTTAGAGGTTGGAGAGGGAGATCGCCGGAGAACCTAGGACGCCGGGAGGGAGAGGTGGGTGCGCCAAACTTGATATTATTGCACTCCTACAAGCATGTATTCCTCCCTAATAATAATTTTCAGTAGCATCATGAATGATTTCAACAATATAACCATCACATAAAGCATTCTTTTCATGATCTACAAGCATAGAAAATTTTCTACTCTCCACATAAGCAAAAATTCTTCTCATTCGGAATAGCGGGATCACTAGTTCCTAGAGTTGACACTCTTCCAAACCAGCTTTAGTTCCTAGAGTTGACACTCTTCCAAACCCTATTTAGATGATAGTATTATTCATACTCCAAAATATATAAGTGAAGTTCATGGAGCTTTCTACAATTAATGTAAACTAACCAATGTCCAAGCTCAAAATGTATAAGTGAAGCACACGAAGCATTCTATAAAACCATACTCAAAAGATTTAAGTGAAGCACAAAGAGCAATTCTATAAGATCATACTTAAAAGATATAAGTGAAGCACATGAAGCATTTTATAAATCAATTAAGGGTTATCTCATACTAGCATGGTTCATAAAAGGAAGAACAAAAAACACAAAGGACACAAATCATGTGAACGAAACAAAAACTGAGGTATACCGATAATTGTTGAAGAAGAAAGATGGGATGCCAACCGGGGCATCCCCAAGCTTAGATGCTTGAGTATCGTTAGAATATTTACTTGGGGTTCCTTGGGAATCCCCAAGCTTGAGCTCTTGCCTCTCTTTATTCTTCTCACATCGGTAACTCCTCGTTCCTCGAACACTTCATCCACAAAAAACTTTAACAAAAACTTTGTGAGATCTGTTAGTATAATAAAGCAAATCACTACCTTTAGGTACTGTTGCAAACTCATTCCAATTTCATATTAGAACTATATCTACTGTATTCCAACTTCACCATGGTTCATGCCCCGCGATACTACCCATAGATTCATCAAAATAAGCAAACAACACACGAAAAACAGAATGTGTCTAAAACAGGACAGTCTGTAGAAATCTGAAGGTTTAGTAAACTTATGTAACTCCAAAAATTATGAAATAAATTTAAAAATTTGAAAAATTTATACAGAAGTAATGTTCAAAAAGTTTAAGACCCATTTGACTTTCCAGTAAAAAATGTAAAATCACGCGGTACAGCCAAAGTTTCTGTTTTTGTTGTGCACATAGTAAACAAGCAATCTAATCATCCTAAAACCAAAGCTTGGCACATTATTTTTATAATACAATGGATATATATATATAAGGGGATAATTATTTAAAGAGAAACTTCCATGAAAAATTCTACATTGTTTCCATGAGCATGAACACGAGTGCTCAAGGTCGACCCTCACTTCTTTAACGCATAACTTTCCAATCACTTCTTTTAATTTTTTTGTATGTTTCACCCACAACTAAACAGAAACAAAAAGGAAAAACAAAATCTACTTAGTGAAGAAAGCAAACAAGCACACACGAGAATATCAACCCCACGCTATTGATCCCCGGCAACGGCGCCAGAAAAGAGCTTGATAATCCCCAAGTGCAAGGAATCATCGTAGCAATTTCCAAAGGTGGAAGTGATAAGTATGGAGTGTCGAACCCACAAGGAGCTAAAGGTAAGATCAATATTATTTCAAGCCCTATCTGCCACTGATACGACTCTACGTACACTAAACGTTTGCTTCCAACTAGCAATGAGAAATAAAACTATGTTGTGGGTATGAAGAGGATAACTTCGTATGATATCGGAGAGCTAAAATATAAAAGTAGGTGCTGTTATCATGAAGTTAGAATATATTACTAAATATTATAAATAGCAAGTGTGGAATAATGGTGGATCGATGTGTGGAATTATCCTAGGCAATCGTTAACAAGAGTAATCACTATTGCAGCTTCATATGAGGGAGAGGCACGAGCTAACATACTTTCTCTACTTGGATCATATGCACTTATGATTGGAACTCTAGCAAGCATCCGCAACTACTAAAGATCATCAAGGTGAAACCCAACCTTAGCATTAAAGCATCAAGTCATCTTTATTCCCATACGCAACAACCCCCTTACTTGGGTTTGTGTTTCAGTCACTCACCAACCCACTATAAGCGAATCATGAACGTATTGCAACACCCTACAACGGGAACCCCTCACGCTTGCGCGACACGGAGGGCACCATAGGACAACATCAAAGTAAAACATACAACTCATACCAATCTAGATCATCAATCAACCCAAAGACAAAAGTTCTCTATTCCAAACATCATAGGATGGCAACACATCATTGGATCATAATATGTGGCATAAAGCACCATGTTCAAGTAGGGATTACAGCGGGGTGCGGGAGAGTGTGGACCACATAAAAGAGATGAGGGTGACGATGATGGTGATGTTGATGAAGACGATCATCGCGGCGATGATTTCCCTCCCGATGGCACTCCGGTGCCACCGAGAGAGAGGAGGAGAGGTTCTCCCCCTTGTGCTTCCTTCTCCATGGCCTCCCCCTAGATGGGGAGAGGTTCTCCCTCTGGTCCTTGGCCTTCATGGTGATGATGGCCCCTCCGGGATCCTCCTCCATGCCCTCAGGTGATGACGGCCCCCTCCGGCAGGGTGCCAGAGAGGGCCTAGATTGGTTTTCGGTGGCTACGGAGGCTTCTGGCAGTGGAACTCCCGATCTAGGTTAATTTTCCGAGGTTTATGTATTTATAGGAATTTTTGGTGTCGGTCTCATGTCAAGGAGGTGCCCGAGGCGTCCACGAGGCAGGACCACACGCCTGGGTGGCGCCCCCACCCTCGTGGACGCCCCGGGACTCTCCTGGCCCAACTCTTTTACTCCAGGGTCTTCTTTTGGTCCATAAAAACTTGTCAAAAATTGGCACGTCAATTGGACTCCGTTTGATATTCCTTTTCTGTAAAACTCAAAAACAAGAAAAAAAACAAAAACTGGCACTGGGCACTAGGTTAATAGGTTAGTCCCAAAAATCATATAAGCATATAAATGCATATAAAACATCCAAGGTTGATAATATAATAGCATGAATACTTCATAAATTATAGATACGTTGGAGACGTATCATCGAGCCATCCATCAAGGACGGTTCTGCGTCCCAATAAGGGATGGATTGTTCTTTCCGTCGAAGAATGATCAGGTGCCCCGTAAGGGTGCATCCTTTTTGTTCGGCCGGTGGGTGGCTTAAAGGCCGGTGGCTCCCACTGAGCTGTCTGGGCTTTCCAGGCGCTTTCCATTGCACAGTACTTCTGTACTATGTGTGCCAAATTTGCAAAGTGCAGAATGCGGTGCCGATTAAGGGCGGTGAGGATGCCCTCGTCCGTGCAGTTGTGGCAAAGGACTGATACCACATCGTCGTCGCAGCAATCTTTGATCTTGTTTTTAACAAGTAGGAATCTAGCCCAAAAGTGATGAACTATTTCCAGAGGTTGCTGTCGTATATACATTAAATCGCATATGTCTGGGGGACCGGAATTTCTTGGAGAGTATTGATTGTGGTGGGTGGGTGGACTTTAATCGAACCTTGACCCATTGTGGAATCTGGATTTTGAAAATTTTGTGAGATCGTCGGCCCAGGGTCCGGAGTGTCCGGGGGGGTTTTAGACTCAGTGCCGGATTCTATGTTCGGTAGACAGATAGTCCCTTCTCGAAGATGAGTGTCCGGCTCATAGCGCTCGGAGATCCGAACTTAGTTTGTTTTTAGCATAGGAGGAGTGGTATCCTCAACTTGTTCTTCCACAACAGTCACCAAGTGGGTGACAGGTGGAGACCTGATTTCCCTTTGATCGGGTTTAAGGCCGACCAGATCGTAATCTATTGTGACCCCAAGGGCGGCGATGCAATCTAGAAGTTCATTTAAAGACGAAACATCTGCCGGATCCATCCTATTGATGCCTTCGGGGTTGATACGGAGATAATTTTTCGCAATCCGGGGGACCACCTTGGGCTTAATGGCCGGATGGGCGCCCATGGTGCAATTGCCGATCTGGAGGATCTGCCCAGGAACTAGGGCTCTTCCAGAGGTGATTTTGTCATCGACGACGAGGCGAGCCATCGGTCCTTCTATCATCAACACGGAGGAACTCTAAATGAAAGCACCAATGTCGGTGTCAAACCCGGCAGATCTCGGGTAGGGGGTCCCAAACTGTGTGTCTAAGGATCGAAGGTAACAGGAGGTGGGGGACACGATGTTTACCCAGGTTCGGGCCCTCTTGATGGAGGTAATACCCTACTTCCTGCTTGATTGACTTTGATGAGTATAGGGCTTACAAGAGTTGATCAACCTCGAGATCGTAATGGCTAAACCCTAGATGTCTAGCATGTATGATTATGATTGCCTCTACAGACTAAACCCTCCGGTTTATATAGACACCGGAGGGGGCTAGGGTTTTACAAGTTCAGTTTACAGGGGAAGGAAACCATACATCCGGACGTCAAGCTTGCCACACACGCAAAGGAGAGTCCTGTCCAGACATGGGGGGAAGTCTTCTATCTTGTATCTTCATGGCCCAGCAGTCCGACCCATGTCACATGTCCCGGACGCCCTGGGACCCCCTAATCCAGGGCTCCCTCTCCCGCTAAGTGATACGTCTCCAACGTATCTATAATTTTTGATTGCTCCATGCTATTATATTATCTATTTTGGATGTTATTAATGTGCTTTATTTTACACTTTCGTATCATTTTTGGGACTAACCTACTAACCGGAGGCCCAGCCCAAATTGCTATTTTTTGCCTATTTTAAAGTTTCGCCAAAAAGGAATATCAAACGGTGTCCAAACGGAATGAAACCTTCGGGAACGTGATTTTCTCAACAAACGTGATCCAGGAGACTTGGAGTGGGCGTCAAGAAACAATCGAGGAGGCCACGGGGCAGGGGGCACGCCTACCCCCCTGGGCGCGCCCTCCACCCTCATGGGCCCCTCGTTGCTCCACCGACGTACTTCTTCCTCCTATATATATATCCACGCACCCCGCCCCCAACATCCAGGAGCACCACGAAAACCTAATTACACCACCGCAACCTTCTGTACCCGAGAGATCCCATCTTGGGGCCTTTTCCGAAGCTCCGCCGCAGGGGGCATTGATCACGGAGGGCCTCTACATCAACTCCATGGCCTCTCCGGTGATGTGTGAGTAGTTTACTTTAGACCTACGGGTCCATAGTTATTAGCTAGATGGCTTCTTATCTCTCTTTGGATCTCAATACAAAGTTCTCCTCGATCTTCTTGGAGATCTATTCGATGTAATCTTCTTTTGCGGTGTGTTTGTCGAGATCCGATGAATTGTGGGTTTATGATCCAGATTATCTATGAACAATATTTGATTCTTCTCTGAATTCTTTTATGTATGATTGGTTTATCTTTGCAAGTCTCTTCATATTATCAGTTTGGTTTGGCCTACTAGATTGATCTTTCTTGCAATGGGAGAAGTGCTTAGCTTTGGGTTCAATCTTGCGGTGCTCGATCCCAGTGACAGTAGGGGAACCGACACGTATTGTATTGTTGCCATCGAGGATAAAAATATGGGGTTTACATCATATTGCATGAGTTTATCCCTCTACATCATGCCATCTTACTTAAAGCATTACTCCGTTCTTATGAACTTAATACTCTAAATGCATGCTGGATAGTGGTCAATGTGTGGAGTAATAGTAGTCGACGCAGAATCGTTTTGGTCTACTTGTCACGGACGTGATGCCTATATACATGATCATACCTAGATATTCTCATAACTATGCTCAATTCTATCAATTGCTCGACAGTAATTCGTTTACCCACCGCAATACTTATGCTCTTGAGAGAAGCCACTTGTGAAACCTATGGCCCCCGGGTCTATCTTCCATCATAGTAATCTTCCAACACTTAGCTATTTCTATTTCTGTTTATTTCACTTTGCATCTTTATTTCTCTTTATCATAAAAATACCAAAAATATTATCTTATCATATCTATCAGATCTCACTCTTGTAAGTGACCATGAAGGGATTGACAACCCCTTTATCGCGTTGGTTGCGAGGTTCTTATTTGTTTGTGTAGGTGTGTGGGACTCGAGCGTGATCTCCTACCGGATTGTTACCTTGGTTCTCAAAAACTGAGGGAAATACTTATGCTACTTTACTGCATCACCCTTTACTCTTCAAGGGAAAACCAATGCAGTGCTCAAGAGGTAGGAAGAAGGATTTCTGGCGCTGTTGCCGGGGAGATTCGCGCCAAGTCAAGTCAAGATTTAACTCTTGACAACAAGACATTTCTGGCATCGTTGTCGGGGAGTCTACGCACAAGTCAAGACATAGCAAGTACCCATCACAAACTCTTATCCCTCACATTACATTATTTACCACTTGCCTCTTGTTTTCCTCTCCCCCACTTCACCCTTGCCGTCTTATTCGCCCTCTTTTTCTTTCGCCCTCTCTTCTCGTTTGCCTCTTGTTGCCTACTGCCCTTATGGCTTTACCAGAAGGTGTTGATCTTCACCTTAAAATGTTGGAAGAAATCGAAAACAACGTCAGAAGTTTTATGTCCTTGCAGTTTGAGCATAATAATTTGTTTAGAAACGAGCTTAAAGAACAAAAATGTTTTATCGGTTTCATGAATAAAGAGCTCGATGATATGTCTAAGGAATTTTATGGTTTTAAATCTCAGTTTGCTCATCTTGAAAAATTAATTGCCCAAATTTCTGATAAGCAGATCACTTTAGTTAATAAGATGGCTGCTAAAACAGAAGAGTATGAAAATAAAGATGAAGATCTAAAAGTGATTGATGTGTCTCCTATTAAATCTTTGTTTTGCAATATGAATCTTGATAATGATGGGACTAAAGATGAGCCACCTTTACCTAGAAGTTGTTCCAAAAAATCAGAGATTTTAGATCTTGATGCAAAAATTGTTAAAAGTGGGATTAAAGAGGTTAAAACTTTAAATAGCAATGAACCCACTATCTTGGATTTCAAGGAATTATTTATGATAATTGCTCTTTGATAGATTTTATTTCCTTGTTGCAATCCGTGCTAAATTCTCCTCATGCTTATAGTCAAAATAAAGCTTTTACTAAACATATCATTGATGCTTTGATGCAATCTTATGAAGAAAAACTTGAGTTGGAAGTTTCTATCCCTAGAAAAATTTATGATGAGTGGTAACCTACAATTTTTAAAATTAAAATTAAAGATCATGAATGCTATGCTTTGTGTGATTTGGGTGCTAGTGTTTCCACGATTCCAAAAACTTTATGTGATTTGCTAGGTTTCCGTGATTTTGATGATTGTTGTTTAACTTGCATCTTCGGATTCCACCATTAAGAAACCTATGGGAATAATTAATGATGTTCTTATTGTTTCAAATAGGAATTATGTGCCCGTAAATTTCATTGTTCGTGATATAGATTGCAATCCTTCATGTCCTATTATTCTTGGTAGACCTTTCCTTAGAACGATTGGTGCAATTATTGATATGAACGAAGGGAATATTAAATTCCAATATCCATTAAGGAAAGGCATGGAACACTTCCCTAGAACGAAAGTTAAATTACCATATGAATCTATTATGAGATCCACTTATGGATTGCCTACCAAAGATGGCAATACCTAGATCTATCTTTGCTTTTATGCCAAGCTAGGGGCGTTAAACGATAGCGCTTGTTGGGAGGCAACCAAATTTTATTTTCATTCCTTACTTTTTGCTCCTGTTTAGTAATACATAGTTTATCTAGCCTCTGTTTTGGTTGTGTTTTTTGTGTTTAATTAGTGTTTGTGCCAAGTAGAACCGTTGGGAAGACTTGGGGAAAGTCTTTTTGATCTTGTTGTAAAAAACAGAAACTTTAGCGCCCACGAGAATTGCTGCCATTTTTATTTGTAAGGTGCTATTTAGTTAATTCTTTTTGCAGATGATTAATAGATAAATTACTCACGTGCATAAATTTATTTTAGAATTTTTGGGGTTCGAGAAGTTTGCGTTAGATACAGATTACTACAGACTGTTCTGTTTTTGACAGATTCTGTTTTCTGTGTGTTGTTTGCTTATTTTGATGAATCTATGGCTAGTAAAAGAGTTTATAAACCATAGATAAGTTGGAATACAATAGGTTTAACACCAATATAAATCAATAATGAGTTAATTACAGTACCTTCAAGTGGTGTTTTGTTTTCTTTCGCTAACGGAGCTCACGGGATTTTCCATTTAAGTTTTGTGTTGTGAAGTTTTCAAGTTTTGGGTAAAGGTTTGATGGATTATGGAACAAGTAGTGGAAAGAGCCTAAGCTTTGGGATGCCCATGGCACAGCAAGGTAAAATTCAAGGACACCAAAAAGCCTAAGCTTGGGGATGCCCCAGAAGGCATCCCATCTTTCGTCTTCGTCTATCGGTAACTTTACTTGGAGCTATATTTTTATTCACCACATGATATGTGTTTTGCTTGGAGCGTCTTGTATGATTTGAGTCTTTGCTTTTTAGTTTACCACAATCATCCTTGCTGTACACACCTTTTTAGAGAGACTCACATGATTTGAAATTTATTAGAATACTCTATGTGCTTCACTTATATCTTTTGAGTTATATGGTTTTTGCTCTAGTGCTTCACTTATATCTTTTAGAGCACGGCGGTGGTTTTGTTTTATAGAAACTATTGTTCTCTCATGCTTCACTTATATTATTTTGAGAGTCCTTTAGAACAACATGGAAATTTGCATTGAATACTATGAGAAGTTTGATACTTGATAATTGTTTTGAGATATGGAGATGGTGATATTAGAGTCATGCTAGTTGAGTAGTTATGAATTTGAGAAATACTTGTGTTGAATTTTGTGTTTCCCGTAGCATGCACGAATGGTGAACCATTATGTGATGAAGTCGGAGCATGATTTATTTATTGATTGTCTTCCTTATGAGTGGCGGTCGGGGACGAGCGATGGTCTTTTCCTACCAATCTATCCCCCTAGGAGCATGCGCGTAATACTTTGTTTCAATAACTAATAGATTTTTTCAATAAGTATGTGAGTTATTTATGACTAATGTTGAGTCTGTGGATTATATGCACTCTCACCTTCCACCATTGCTAGCCTCTCTAGTATCACGCAAATTTTGCCGGTACCATAAACCCACCATATACCTTCCTCAAAACAACCACCATACCTACCTATTATGGCATTTCCATAGCCATCCCGAGATATATTGTCATGCCACTTTCCACCGTTCCGTTATTATGACACGCTTCATCATTTTCATATTGCTTGCATGATCATGTAGTTAACATCGTATTTGTGGCAAAGCCACCATTCATTATTCTCCATACATGTCACTCATGCATCATTGCACATCCCGGTACACCGCCGGAGGCATTCACATAGAGTCATATTTTGTTCTAAGTATTGAGTTGTAATTCTTGAGTCGTAAGTAAATTAAAGTGTGATGATCATCATTATTAGAGCATTGTCCCAAGTGAGGAAAGGATGATTGAGACTATGATTCCCCCACAAGTCGGGATGAGACTCCGGACGGAAAAAAAAGAAAAAAAAAGAGGCCAAAAAAGAGAAAAGGCCCAAATAAAAAAATGAATGAGAGAAAAAGAGAGAAGGGACAATGCAACTATCCTTTTCCACACTTGTGCTTCAAAGTAGCACCATGATCTTCATGATAGAGAGTCTCCTATGATACCACCTTCATATACTAGTGGGAATTTTTCATTATAGAACTTGGCTTGTATATTCCAATGATGGGCTTCCTCAAAATGCCCTAGGTCTTCATGAGCAAGCAAGTTGGATGCACTCCCAATTAGTTTCTTTTGTTGAGCTTTCATATACTTATAGCTCCAGTGCATCCGTTGCATGGCAATCCCTACTCACTCACATTGATATCTATTGATGGGCATTTCCATAGCCCGTTGATACGCCTAGTTGATGTGAGACTATCTTCTCCTTTTTGTCTTCTCCACAACCACCATTATATTCCACATATAGTGCTATATCCATGGCTCACGCTCATATATTGCATGAAGATTGAAAAAGTTTGAGAACATCAAAAGTATGAAACAATTGCTTGGCTTGTCATCGGTGTTGTGCATGATTTAAATATTTTGTGTGGTGAAGATAGAGCATAGCCAGACTATATGATTTTATAGGGATAACTTTCTTTGGCCATGTTATTTTGAGAAGACATAATTGCTTAGTTAGTATGCTTGAAGTATTATTATTTCTATGTCAATATTAAACTTTTGTCTTGAATCTTTCGGATCTGAACATTCATGCCACAATAAAGAAAAATTAAATTGATAAATATGTTAGAAAGCATTCCACATCAAAAAATCTTTTTTTATCATTTACCTACTCGAGGACGAGCAGGAATTAAGCTTGGGGATGCTTGATACGTCTCCAACATATCTATAATTTTTGATTACTCCATGCTATTATATTATCTATTTTGGATGTTAATGGGCTTTATTTTACACTTTTATATCATTTTTGGGGCTAACCTACTAACCGGAGGCCCAGCCCAAATTGCTGTTTTTTGCCTATTTTAGAGTTTCACCGAAAAGGAATATCAAATGGAGTCCAAACGGAATGAAACCTTCGTGAACGTGATTTTCTCAACAAATGTGATCCAGGAGACTTGGAGTGGGCGTCAAGAAACAATCAAGGAGGCCACGAGGCAGGGGGCGTGCCTACCCCCTGGGTGCGTCCTCCACCCTTGTGGGCCCCTTGTTGCTCCACCGACGTACTTCTTCCTCCTATATATATCCATGAACCCCGCAAACATCCAGGAGCACCACGAAAACCTAATTCCACTGCCGCAACCTTCTGTACCCGAGAGATCCCATCTTGGGGCCTTTTCCGGAGCTCCACCGCAGGGGGCATTGATCACGGAGGGCCTCTACATCAACTCCATGGCCTCTCCGGTGATGTATGAGTAGTTCACTTCAGACCTACGGGTCCATAGTTATATTAGCTAGATGGCTTCTTCTCTCTCTTTGGATCTCAATACAGAGTTCTCCTCGATCTTCTTGGAGATCTATTCGATGTAATCTTCTTTTGCGGTGTGTTTGTTGAGATCCGATGAATTGTGGGTTTATGATCCAGATTATCTATGAACAATATTTGATTCTTCTCTGAATTATTTTATGTATGATTGGTTTATCTTTGCAAGTCTCTTCGAATTATCAGTTTGGTTTGGCCTACTAGATTGATCTTTCTTGCAATGGAAGAAGTGCTTAGCTTTGGGTTCAATCTTGCGGTGCTCGGTCCCAGTGACAGTAGGGGAACCGCCACGTATTGTATTGTTGCCATCGAGGATAAAAATATGGGGTTTATATCATATTGCATGAGTTTATCCCTCTACATCATGTCATCTTACTTAAAGCATTACTCTGTTCTTATGAACTTAATACTCTAAATGCATGCTGGATAGCGGTCGATGTGTGGAGTAATAGTAGTAGATGCAGAATCGTTTCGGTCTACTTGGCGCAGGCGTGATGCCTATATACATGATCATACCTAGATATTCTCATAACTATGCTCAATTCTATCAATTGCTCGACAGTAATTCGTTTACCCACCGTAATACTTATGCTCTTGAGAGAAGCCACTAGTGAAACCTATGGCCCCCGGGTCTATCTTCCATCATATTAATCTTCCAACACTTAGATATTTCTATTGCTGTTTATTTTACTTTGCATCTTTATTTCTCTTGATCATAAAAATACCAAAAATATTATCTTATCATATCTATCAGATCTCACTCTCGTAAGTGACTGTGAAGGGATTGAAAACCCCTTTATCGCGTTGGTTGCGAGGTTCTTATTTGTTTTAGTAGGTGCATGGGACTCGAGCGTGATCTCCTACTAGATTGATACCTTGGTTCTCAAAAACTGAGGGAAATACTTACACTACTTTACTGCATCACCCTTTCCTCTTCAAGGGAAAACCAACTCAGTGCTTAAGAGGTAGCACTAAGCTCAATGAGCAGGGGGAGTTGACCGCCGACTTGGTGATGCTGCTGAAGAAGAGCATTACCTCAAAGAAGAAGGCGACCGGCGAAATCCTGCAACTTCAGGAGGACAAGGCAAAGCTCTGCCACGAGCTCGGCCGGCTGAAGGAGGAGAATGCCGGCTGGAAGAAGCTGCATGAGAAGAGTAGTTCCTCGATGAAGATGCTGCAGGCCCTTGTCATGGAACAGAAGGAGGAGTTGGCAAAGCTCCGCATCGAGCACCCAGCTATTGTCAAGGTACGTAATGCGGTCGTGGAACAGATGATGAAGGCTCACGTCGAGAAATCCCGCGTCATCGACAGAACGATGAAGATGGCGGGGGAGATGTGCAAGGAGATGGAGGGCGTGGAGGTGATGAAGAAGCAGTTACTACTCTGCGGCCAGCAACCCGTTGTGTAGTAGAGAGCAGCGCCCCAGACTTGTGTGTGCGTCTTCCCTCTTTTTGGGGGGTGATAATCTTCCTTCTTCTTTTGCTCCTGTGTTTCTTCTTTTGCTTCGGGTGTTTCACCGCACGTGTCATGTTCTCTATGAGGCATGAATAGAACAATGTTAATGATGAGCGGCACCGTGGGATCGATGACTAGCAAATTAGATCATTTTTATCGCCATATGGCACTGGGCTGCCGTGTTTCCCGCTCCTCCATCATATTAGTACTCCAGTGGAAAACTTGAGTATACCGCACGATTCTTTGCTCCTCGGGCCATCGACAACATTTATACGAGCAGTTAAATCACAAGGCCCCGCCTTCCAACAGTAATGAGCCATCAAATCACAAAGGCCCTCGCCTCTCGTGAAACCGACCAAGCGAGACTGCCCCGCGCTCTAGCCTTTTAGAGAATGTATACTTTTGTACAGTAGTACTCCCTCCTTCCATCTATATAGGGCCTAATGTGTTTTCCAAGACCACTTTTGACTATTGATAAGATTAATAGTACATGTGATGTATAATGTGAAAATTATATCATTGGAAGCTCCTTTCACATACGAATTTGACGGTATGATTTGTGTAACTTGCATGTAATATATTATTGCTTTAACATTTGGTCAAACTTAGCCTCGAAAAATGCGTTAGGACCTATATAGATGGAAGGAGGGAGTAGTATCTATGGATTGTGCCATGGAGCAAAACTAACAAGATGAAATTAAAGTAAAAATGTGGTACATATAGAGAGCGCTCGTCGCCAAATTATGCATATAGTACTATTAAAAAAGCTAGTACGTGCTTAAATGGGGTGGTAAATTCTATTAAAGAAATTAACATACCTATTTAATTCTTGGGTTCTTATTATTTATGCCACTAGTTGTGTATCACTACTCAGTTTTGCCATTAGAAGTTACAACTATTCAAAAATGCCATCGATCCGTGAGATGCTTGCTCAAAAATGCTATTAGATATCTCAAAAATGACATCGTTTCGTTAGATGTTTGCTCAAAAATGCCATTAGACATTGCTATTTTCACGTCAAACCCGTTGACCATTTTATATGCCAAAAATTAGCCGATTCTCTCTATCTCACAATGATAAGTGTGGCCCCGCTTGTCAGGAGTAACCAAGCGAATAATTTTATAGGAAAATAAGAACGCTGTTGGGATAAAGTAGGCCCCACACTTTATGTACTGTAGTGAGATAGAGGGAGAGCTGGCATGTTGGTCCATAGGTATTTATGTCATTATAACATGGCAAAAGAGATTTGAGTCACAATAATGGTGTCCAGCACAACACACCCCTCAAATAAAACTAAGCACCCTGAAATTCTTTGACAACTAAACTGCTGGCTATATCATGTTGGCCATATATATTGTATGTATATAATGTGAAGAAACGAGTGGTAGTACTACCAACTAAAAGATGAACTGTATGAAATACTAGTATGTACGTACTAAAGAGTTAAAGTAACGAGAAGGAACATAACATAGTTCTGCTGGGGGCTCAGCACAACACACCCCTCAAATAAACCTAAGCACCCCTGAAATTAAACTAAGCAACTAATCCGGTAGAAACTGCATTAGAACCACCCTGAGCCACGACACTGCCGCCTTACTCAGACTCCTCGTCCACGTGCTCGACTTCGTCATTGTCCCTCTTCCTCTTGGCCGATACTTCTTTGCTTGAACCGCACACTTGGCTCTTGCTCTTCATCCAACCCTTGTAGATATTGAAACAAAGGTAGGCATCCATTGCAGCATACTGGATATGGTCAATATCTAGTACATTCCACTGCCATGCATGACGATGAAACTTGGGCGAAGGTTTCTTCAGTTTGCCATACGAAGGATGAACCATGGCTCCTGCCAGGGTCTGCATTGAAGGCTGGTCATGGGAGGGCACCCGCCCATTCTTCTGGAGGTCGAAGGGCTCACCAACAACAAGGCCTATCCGACCCAGGACTCTTCTGTCGGTCGTAAAGTCTACAATAACGAATTTGACTAGGTCGCCCGCGAGGAACTTCTAAAATTCCTCGCACTCAACGTCGGCATGGCATATGTGGTAGACCAAACACAAGTTATGCTTGCAAACCTGGATCACGACGGGCTTCATCTTCTCTTCCTCCTTTAGATTCTTCTCTTTGCCCATGGCTATGGTGTACTCAACATCTAGCCTAGCGACCCACTCATCATTTGAGTTTTCAAACATGCGTCTGAAGCAAGCAAGGCATCCTTTCACCGTCGCAGAAGAACATGTGTAGATGATGTCGAACTCATCGCTGGTGATGGTTCTAACCTTGTACTCACCGCCGGTCAAGGAGATTTGGGACGCCATCGATTTGGGAGGAGGATTAGGATTAGTGGAACTGCTGTAATGTGAAAGGACGAGACGACTAGGAGCGAACTGCCATAATGTTAAAGGACGCCCGGGGACGAGTAGGAGCGAACTGCTAGCGGTTTTTCGATTGTAAAAATGCTGAGTGGCGCGTGCGAATGGCAGGGTAGTGGCTTGCCTGATGGATAGATGGATTCATGCGCAGTACTGTGGGGGCCCAATTATATGTCATGTCTACTCGACGCCCAATTAAGTGGCTTTCAATGTCATGTCAAGCGTCGGGAAAATTACAGGTGATACGAAGCTTTCCATTCTTCCATGACACGGGATTCCGAGATCCCTTGGATCTGAGATCGAACGGTTGCATGGTGTGATTTTAGACCTCACAATTTATGGGGCCATTCTGGATTTTTGAACCAAGTCATAAGTATTTGAATTTGGGCATTTTAAATCTTATAAATATTTTAAAGTGCTCAAATAATCTTGGAAGCATTTTTAGGCAGTTGAGAATATTCTCAAATGTGCCTCTGAATATTTCCAGAGTTTTTGGAAATGAAATAGTATTTATTCTATTTCAAAACACAGTACAGAAAATAAATAAAAGAGAAACAGAAAACAGTGCAGAGCACTTACCTGAGCCCACCTGGTCGGCCCGCCTAGCAGCCCAGCCCACCCGCTGTGCCAGCGAGCTGCTTGCTCTCGCCAGCACAGGCAGGCAGGTGCTCGAGGGCGAGCACAGCATGCTTGCCACGCAGCTGCCCGCTGCCCGCCGCCCAGCCGCTCCCCTCGTCGACCTGTCGCCCTGGGACGAACCCTCTCTCTCTCTCCCCGAGCTCCCAGACACACTCTCTCTCCTCCCCTGACCCTCTCTCTCGCCCTCCCCGACGATGCCCGAGCCGTCACCGTCGTCGCCGCTCGTCGCAGCCGCGTCCAACGTCGTCCCCGAGCCGCGCCACCGTGTCTAGTAGCGTCGCCGTCGTCGACTACGTCGACTAGCCAAGCCGCACGACGCCGGAGCCCCTGCATCATCCCCACCATCGTCGTCTTCAACTTTCGGCCGCCGTCGATCGTTGTCGTTGATCCGCCGCACCCGAGCTTTCCCGAGCACACTGACCCTCCCTGCGGATTCCCTGTGAGCTGCCGAACCTCCCCGTGCTTTTCGTTTCGCCCCTAGAACACCGTAGATGCCGCGCCTCTTGTGCCCGAACGCGCCGCCGCCTGACCATGTCGCCGGCAATGCTCTGGTGACCATTTGGTCACGGTCTTGTGCCCGTCACACTCCTCGCGCGGCGTAGATGCTGTAGGTGCTTTCGCCGCATCGCCAATGCCACCACAGCCACGAGCACGAGCACACCCGAGCCTCGGCCTCCGCTGAGCTCGTCGCCGGCGATGCTCCGGCCACTCCCCGGCCAAACCACCATCGTGGTTGGATACGGGCGAGTCCCAGCTCCACGTAGGTGCTCTCCGTGTGTCAAATGATGCCCTATGGGCAAATCCCGCAGCGCGCCGCCGCGTCTGGCCTCGCCGGCGGCTAAACGCCAGCAGGCTTTGACCGCTGACACGGGTTGACCTCCCCCTCTCTCTCACTGACATGCGGGCCCCGCCCAACTAATTAGTCTGGTTAGTGCTAATTAACTAGGTTAGTTTAGTTAGTAGTCACTGACTAGTGGGCCCTGCCCAATTAATTAGGACTAACTAGCTTAGTTAGTACACAGAGACACTGACAGATGGGGCCCACCAGTCAGGTTTGATCTGGGCTGGCGCCTTTGACTCGCTGACGTCACAGTGACGCAGTGCTGACACAGTTATTTAATTTCTGGATTTATTTTTATATAGGAAATTCCAAAAAATAGCCAAAACTTCCAAAAATCATAGAAAATCAACAATAGCTCCAAATTCAACAAATTATATATGAAAAATGATCAGAAAAATTCAATCTATCCATCTTTAATGGTTTCATGCATGACAAAACACTTTAACATTGTTGTTTAGGTGAAACAAGCTAATACACTTATTATGCATAAGAACTTAAGGTTCCATTTGAATCTTTGATTCAAATGGACCCATTTCAACTTGTTTCACATTGCATTAGGCAGGACACATCATTTTTCCATGTCATAGCATGCATCATATTGTTGCATATTGCCATGTGTTGATTATTTTCTGTGGTGTCTCTCGTGGTAGGTTCTGCCTGCGAGGATATCTCCGAGTATCCAACTGAAGGGCAGTACCCTACTACTACTCCATCAGGCAAGCAGCCCCATTGATCATATCGATACAATCCCATGTTCTTGCCTCTGCTCTCATTTACTGCATTAAGACAACAACGTTTCAAACTGTTGTGTGCTGTGGTAGTTGAACCCTTATCCCCTGCATGACCTGTCATTGCCACAGTAACTAGATGAAACCCACTAGCATGTTAGGAGTTGATTGAGCCATGTATGTGTTTCCTACCTTGCTATGACTGCTATGCTTAGAGTTGTGTCAGGTCTGGTTCATCTGGGTGATGGGCTAGAGTGAAATGATTATGTCGGTAATGTGAGGAATGTGTTGAACATGTTTTGGTAAAGGTATCGATGAGAGGCCATGTAGGAGTACATGGTGGGTTGTTTCATTGAGGCCGTCCCTAAGAACTGAGATCTGTATGTGTGATTTAAGAATCAGCTACTACCATACATTGGGCTCGAAACCAATGGACCCTCTCGGCTTCTTAATCACCCTAGTACTCTGTCCAGGAGTTGCAATAAGTTTTTGGTGTTTGTAGGTTATGTGTTGGCGGCCGTGCGTAGCACTGACCCTAGGGGTGGGCTATGTTGCGGTAGATGCACCATGGCCGGGTATGCCGGGCGCCCGTTTGGCGTCTTGGGACCCTGTTCACATCGTTCGGGCCGTATGTGGAAACCTCGGCCGGACTCCCTGCGGATGGAACCTGGATAGGCGATAAACCTGGACTAGAGACTTGAGTGTTTAGGTAGGCCGTGGCCGACACCCTCGTTGGGCTTCCGCTTGAAGGTTGCCGAGTACATGTCGTGTAAACGACGGTAAGTGGTGAGAGCGTGTATGAAGAAGTACACCCCTGCAGGGTTAACATCATCTATTCAAATAGCCGCGTCCGCGGTAAAGGACTACTTGGTTGCCTATACAGTTCATAGACAAGTTAATGGATACTACTAAAAGACTCAAGATAAGTGCGAGTACCGAGGATGGCCCTCTTGTACGGTGACGAGGGAGGATCCCCGGTGGAGTATTGTGTTGGTGATTAGTGGACTCGTGTGCGAAAACTATTTTACTAGTGGTGTCTCATAGGATACCTTAGCCAAGAGTCAAAGCTGGCTTGCTGCAATAACTCCACCACCTTCTTGAGAATGAGAATGTATAGTAGGTTCTGTTGTAAGACTTATTGAGTACCTTTGTACTCATGTTTTCTTTAATTACTGTTTTCAGACGACAACACCGCCCCCTCCGATGGGTTTTATCTAGACCTCGACGTCGATGAGTGACTTGCCACCCATGTGGTGATCCTGGCCATGGAAGGCCCTATGATGATAGACAGGCTTCGAGAAGCCTTCTTTCTTTCTAGTGTATGTACTCAGACTATTTGCTTCCGCATGTGCTTGTATGCTTGTATGACTTGAGTGTCGGGTCATGTGACCCCTACCTGTACGAACATGTTATGTATGGCTCTCTGGAGCCTTTAAATAAAGTACTTGAGTTGTAGAGTTTTGTTGTGATGCCATGTTGTATTTGCACATATCGAGCATTTTGTGTGTATGATTGAAATGCTTGGTATGTGTGGGATCCGACAATCTAGTTGTTTATCCTTGGCAGCCTCTCTTATGGGGAAATGTAGTCTAGTTCTCCTTGATCCATAGTAGTACGCTACAGCCTGGTTCACCGGAGTCCTGCTAGCCCAGCACTACTGCTTAGGACACTTGACTGGCCGGCATGTGTTTCACTTTGTTCCTATGTCTGTCCCTTCGGGGAAATGTCACACGGTGACTTCCGGAGTCCTGCCTAGCCTGCTACAGCCCGGGTTCCCCGGAGTCCTGTTAGCCCAGTGCTACAACCCGGATTCACACGCTGATGAGCGACATGCTCGATGTGATTCATGTATGCCTGTCTCCGTAGGTCTGTGCCGCTTTGGGTTCACGACTAGCCATGTCGGCCCGGGTTCTCTGTCATATGGATGCTAGCGACACTATCATATACGTGAGCCAAAAGGCGCAAACGGTCCCGGGCCATGGTAAGGCGACACCCATGGGGATACCGTGCGTGAGGCTGCAATGTGATATGAGGTGTTACCGGCTAGATCGATGTGACTTGGAATCGGGGTCCTGACAGCGTTGGCATCAGAGCTGGACTGCCTGTAGGTTCGTTGAGCCAAACTGGTCGATGTCGAGGCTAGAAATGCTTTAGTTATATGTAGGGGAATTGATTGTGGGAGGGAACGTAAGGCTCTTTTACTCCTTTACCTTATGCCCTCTGATCTGAGTCATTCTCTTCTATTTCAACGTGGGTTAAGGACTAGGCTCTCTCCTTCTATCAGGTTCACGTGTTACTAATCCGTAGTAGCTTATAGGATTGTTGTTACCAGCCATAGTACAGTTTCTACTACTTTTAGTATGTTGCCAGTTGAATCATAACCTTGATATGATGTTGTTGAGTGGTATTGCAAACTGTTGTGGATGTCTCAAATCTCTTTCTGAGCATTTACAGCCGCTATGCTGTCTGATTTCCCCTAGAAAATTCTAATGCCTTTGCATTATTCTGTGCTTTCAGATGGCCACCCGTTCGCAGAACCAAGTGGTTCGTATGACCCGGTGCCTTGATGTGCCCGGCCACACGGCCATGTTGGTTCGAGTGATGGTTGAGTCAGGCTATCAGTGGTATCCGGAATATACCGTTGAGGAGCAGTTCAGAGACTTCAACCAGAGCCAGTACCTATGTACCATCAGGATATATCCCTCTTATCCTGGAGCCACTGAGCCCCTTCACTGTTCCTATGGACTTGGGGTCACTATTGAGATGTCTGTGCAGGATGCAGCCTATTCAATAATGACTATCATTCGAGCCAGGACTGCCTTGCTTCAGAACACCGACTTCCGTTACATGCCAACCCCCTTCCAGACCTTGAAGATATTCCGGTAGTCTGAGACTTTCCGGATGTCTTTCCAGAAGAACTGCCAGGTGTTCCACCTGACAGGGATGTCGAGTTTGTGATAGACCTTGTTCCAGGAAACATCCCAATTTCTAGGACACCCTATAAGATGGCACCCTTAGAACTAGCCGAGCTTAATAACCAACTCGATGAGTCCTTGAAAAAGAGTTTCATCCGTCCTAGTTCCTCCCCTTGGGCTTGCCCCATCCTCTTCGTCAAGAAGAAGGATAGAACGGATTGGATGGTTGTAGATTACCAACCTGTCAACTTGGTCACTATCAAGAACAAGTATCCGCTTCCCAGGATCAACGATCTGTATGATCAGCTCGCTGGATCCTCAGTCTTTTCCAAGATGGATTTGAGGTTGGGCTACCATCAAATCAAAATCAGAAACGGGGACATTCCCAAAATGGCCTTCGTTACTCGTTATGGCCAATACGAGTACACCATCATGTCCTTCGGTTTAACCAATGCCCCAACCACTTTGTCTCGGTTCATGAACTCGGTCTTCATGGAGTATTTGGATAAATTCGTCGTAATATACCTTGATGACATACTCATCTATTCCAAGAATAAAGAGGAACATGCCGAACATCTAAGGCTGGTATTGACGAAACTTTGAGAGCATCGCCTTTATGCCAAATTCTCCAAGTGTGAATTTTGGTTGCCAGAAGTGACCTATCTAGGCCATGTAATCTCCGGTAAGGGTATTGCTGTCAATCCCAAGTGAGTTCAAGCCGTCCTTGATTGGACTCCACCTGAGATGGTCAAGCAAGTTCGGATCTTCCTTGGCTTAGCAAGCTATTGCCGCCGGTTCGTCGAGAATTTCTCCAAAGGTTTCTAAACCTCTAAATGAACTCCTCAAGAAAGATAAAAAGTTCGAGTGGACCCCACAGTGCGAGTTCAGCTTTCAGGAACTGGAAAGACGCCTGACATCTGCTCTCGTACTGGTACCACCAGATTTCTCCAAGGACTTTATTATCTATTGCGACGCCTCGCAACAAGGACTAGGTTGCATACTCATGCAAGATCGTCAGGTAATTGCCTATGCTTCACGGCAATTACACCCACATGAGGAAAATTATCCCACACATGATCTAGAGCTTGCAGCTGTAGTCCATGCACTTAAAACTTGGCGACATTACCTCCTCGGTAATCGTTGCGAGATCTTCACCAATCACCAAAGTTTGGAATATATCTTCACCCAACCGGATTTGAATCTCAGGCAAAGCCATTGGGTCGAGTTGATCTCGAATTATGACCTAGCAATAACTTACACCCCGGGCAAAGCCAATGTCATGGCTGATGCGCTAAGTCATAAATCTTATTGTAACAACCTGATGTTACAACAGAGTCAACCACTTCTCCACGAGGAATTCCGTAAGCTTAATCTTCACATTGTTCCTTGAGGATTCCTATCCACCCTGGTGGCGAAACCTACCCTTACGGATCAGATCATCAAGGCACAGAAGGTAGATCCGGGAATCTCCCGTATTAAGAGAAACATTAAGAAAGGAGTCACAAATTGTTTCTCTGTTGATGATCAAGGTGTCATACACTTTGGAAACCGCTTAGTGGTTCCCAAGGCACGAAACCTAAGGCGGCTGATCCTTAAGGAAGCTCATGAATCCCCTCTCACCATTCATCCCGGTAGTACTAAGATGTATCAAGACCTACGCCAGAGGTTTTGGTGGACCAGGATGAAGAGAGAAATTGCTCAATATATTGCTAGTTGCGATGTCTGTCGTCGTGTTAAAGCAGAGCATCAACGGCCTGCTGGCACCCTTCAACCTTTGGCTATTCCTGAGTGGAAATGGGAAAAAATCAGTATGGATTTCATTACTGGGTTTCCCAGGATCAAGAGAGGGAATAATGCTATCTTCATCGTGATCGATCGTCTTTCCAAAGTAGCCCATTTCCTACCTGTTCGTGAGAGTATCACCGCTAGCCAGCTAGCTGACCTATACTATAATGACCCGGATTTGGTAGAATCCAAGTCTCTGTGCTTACTGTGCTATCCCTGGATCATAGCTAGCACACACAGTAACAAAAATGAATATCAGTAAGACATACATCATTCTACTACAAAGGTAGATCCAGATATATATAAATCATACCTTAGGCACAGCTCAAGCTAGCAGATAATACAGTAGAATTATACGTAGCCACTAAGTTAGGCTCCATCAACGCCACTAGGCTCGTTGAGTGTAGACCATAACCCTATCGTCTCTTAATTTATCGAGATCTGCACATGACAGGTGCAGATGAGTACGTGGAATGTACTCACAAGTTGCAAAGGAAAGTATAACAGATTATATATGCAGGGTAAGTATTGGTGGAGGTTTCCTTTGCATAAAGCCAATTTTCTCCTATAGTAAATTTTGTAAACTTCTTTTGAAATAGAAATAGTTTTTTGTATAAAAGGTAGGAGTGAGACACTTGGATATACGCACCAGTGCTCATTCTCCAAAAATAGTTTTAAACATACATAAGGTTAAAGTGAAACACATTCACTGTGCTCATTCCTCAACTTTAACCCTTAAAACAGATTTTTAGGAAAGAGAGGGGAGATTCTTCTTCAGTCCAAGTCTTCAGTTGCTCAATTTGCCCGTAACCGAGGGCACGGCTAATCGATTAGGTTAAACCCTCTGCAGAGGTCGTACACGTTCCCCACATGACACAACCAACCCCGTTTACCGTTACACACTTGGGTGTACGACTAGGAGGAGATTGTGACGAAGCCTTTCCATAACAGCCCCCTATACCTGACAAAGCCGCCCGCAACTTAGGCAATGAAAGCCCCTCTCCGATGGCGGTCCTGAGGTAAGGGTTTTCCGTTAGTACTAAGCTAAGCCAGAGCCCATAGTAGCATGTGGCTGTACTGGAAGCTACATCAAACTGTACTTGGAAGAACTCATTCCCCTGGACAGCAATCCCCACCAAAAACCTGTGTGTAAGACCCTAGTCGGGCGCATTCACTGCAAGACCGCGATGGGCGCAATCACTTGTAGACGCTCCCGTCAATACCATTCCGCCCAGGGAGTAGAAGTAAAATAGTATATAGTTTTGGTTTTCAAAAGTTTTCACAAAACATTGCCCCAAAAGAGGGCAAGTTTATTTGTTTAAAACTTGTTTGATTATCAACCCACCCATTTGTGCATGCACGGCCAAGCATTGTACTAAGTCTTGAACCTAAGGCTCTAGATAGTAATAATATTTTGCAAAACTTTTGTAAAACATGCATAGTATTTAAATTCAAAGAGATGTGCATAATATGAAAATATAGGTCAGGGCATGATCAAATTGCAACTTGCCTGTGTCTTGAAGTTGATTCTTCACTTGTTATCGCCGCTCCTTCACTTTACGAAATATCTAACGATAAAACAAAATACTTCAACACACAACAAATCCAGATGAAGATCAAAATGAAAGATTCAAATTAACAATATAAATACATTCGTGGGATAATTATCATGTCGTGGCTATGGTTGAGATAAGAAGTTTCTTTAGATGGGAATATGTCATAGATTTTATTCTAGGGTGGGTCAAGTTGGTTCAAGGGAAGATCATGGTGTCAATATATAGAGTGATTGAGAGACAAGTTTTGATAACCAAATTTCCATAAAGAAACTATTTAGAATATTAGACTTGTGGTCGACTATGGGAATTGAAAGTTATGAGTTTAGGGAGTTGAAAATAATAATTTACTAACTCCAAATTTTTGTGGTAGTAACATATGACCACAGATATTTCTAGGGATCAATCTAAGAGATTTATCTAAGCATAAAATGTAATTGGTCGAAGATGTTAAATTATGAGTAAGGAAAGTGATTTTATGGTGTAGAGGCTAAAACATGAACTAAGCATGATTGGAAAATTAAGGTATGAATCCTAACAGAAAGGTATGGTTCTAGGGACCAACTTTGGTAATTGGAACATTTCTATTTGGTTTCTAGATTAAAAGATATAGCAAATTATTCAATTCCTATTTAAATCAAAACTAAATTTTAATTTGCTCAAAAGTGAAATTTTAAATCTTTACAATAAACTAGATGTTCCAAAGAATCCGTGGATATCTTATTTGTCGAAATCGGACATACGGTTTGGGAGATACGAATTTCCGAAGTTTGGATATTTTCTGAAAAATACAATTACGGGATTTACAGGAGATGTCATGTGTGATGTTCTCACTGGCTGGTACCGATTCATTTTTTTAACTGAACAGAGAGCGGCCTGTTGCCTGATGGATCGACCAATCAAAAGGAGAGGAATACTCACCGGGGAGAGGTGGTCCGGTCGCCGGAGTTGGTCGGGGCGACGACGCGTGGCTCGATCGTGCACGAGGAGGTTCACGTCGCCTTTCCTGATGTCGGGGAAACTGATCCACGAACACCTATGGGGCCGGCGGACCGGGCCCCTTTCGGTTCGGCGGGGGACGGAGATCGCACGAAGAGCGGATCGAGGCGAAGCACACGAGCAGTTTACCCAGCTTCGGAGCTCTCCGGAGAGATAACACTCCTACTGCTGCTTGTCTGGTTGTATTATCTGGTGTTCTTGCTCTCTAAAGTGAGAGTGTGATGTTCTCTGGGCTACGGATGGATCGAAGCAAACTGTCTGAGGCCCCGAACCTATGAGCCGAACCTCCCCTACGTTGCGCATGGGCCTCCTTTTATACGCTAAATGGGTCACCGATAGGTGGCAACGCGGAGGAGGGTAAAAACGTAAAAAGCGAGGTAGTTGATACAGTTGCTTGTACAGTGCACCCTACCTAACTCTGACGGCAGGGGACAAGGGCATTAAATGCCCGTCTAAGTCGCCCGAACAGTGCAGAAAAGGACCGTTAGGGGCGCCACCGCTCGCCATGATGGCGATCTTGTCAGCTTGCATGCCACTGCGCACCGTTGGCTGCACAGCCTCCCGCCACGCACGCCCGGAGAGGCCTCCAGAGCGACACGTTGGTGGATGCGCTGGAGCGCGAACGCAGAGTGGCCGCCTGCCGCGGCAAGCGCCTTGCCGCTGTTGTTATCTTGTCGGGTCTAGAAGCTTGTCGCTCACCGGGCCTCGAGGTACCTTGGTTGGTCTTCCCGGCA
This sequence comes from Triticum aestivum, assembly GCF_018294505.1. Lineage (NCBI taxonomy): Eukaryota > Viridiplantae > Streptophyta > Magnoliopsida > Poales > Poaceae > Triticum > Triticum aestivum. Next base: position 122,249,801 of record NC_057797.1, read on the forward strand.
AGCTCCTCTTGCCGGGGCCTTGTTGCCTTGCCGGAGCGCGTGGCGCGTCGTGGCAAGTTCCTTGGAGCGCCTTGGTTGGCCTTCCCGGCAAGCTCCTCTTGCCGGGGTCTTGTATCCTTAGCTTAAATACTTTGTTCTTGGATGGCTCCAAGGGAACCTTGGTGGATCTTGGCGTTCGCCCGGCAATCCTTTGCCGCGGGGTGCTGCAACTGCCCGTGCACAAGTTCGGAGTACTAGGGTACCCCTAATCTAGTACACCGACAGGAGCCCCCGGGCCTGGGCCAGACACGGTGCAGAGCGCTGTTGGGCCAGGCCCAATACAGGGCACGGGCACACGCGGGCTGGGCCACGCCAAATCTTGTTCCGTATCCACCGCGTTCTCCCATAACGGCACGCGTTGAATGCGGCATAGTGGGAGAGATCGTGGGTGGTTGTTTATTTGGAAGGCCGAAACGTCCGCCCCGTCCCTCTTTATAAGCAGAGGAAACAGGGGCAGTTCGTCCCCCCTCGCTGGTTGTTGCTACTCCTTCTTCACAAACTCCGCCGCTCCCCCCTTCTTCTCGAAGCCGAGAGAGCAGCGCTCCGCCCCCCCCCCCATTGCCACCAGCATCACCACGCCGTCGACCTTCTCCACCACCTCCGCCATGGCCCCGAAAGCCGACAAGGGAAAGGGCGTGAAGTCGACCGAGGCGCAGCGGCTCGCGGCGCTGCGGAAGGAGCAGGCGATCTTCACCCCCCAGCTTGGAGTGCAGGAGTTGAGGGAGTACTTCTACCTCTTTTGGGCGATGGAGACGCGTGCGCATCCACGCACGAGGGTACTCCCGGCTACCGCTTCGAGGCCGGCTCCAAATGGGTACCCGTTCTTCCCGCTATTCTTCTATTGCGGGCTCTGCCCGCCCTTCTCGGAGTTCTTTTGTGACATTATGAACACATACGGCTTCCGCCTCCTTGACTTCACCCCCAATGCTGTCCTGACCATGGCAGTTTTTGCACACTTGTGCGAAAACTTTGTCGGAGTCCACCCTAGCGTAGCCCTTTTCCGCCATTTCTTCATACCTCGGGTAGAGAGAGGAGAGCCACTTGCCGGAGGGATTGCCTGGGTCTCGAGAGTCGGCAAGAAAGAGGCATACTTGGAGGGTGAGCTTCGCAGCAAGTGGGAGGAGTGGAGAGCGGAGTGGTGTTGGATCGTCGAGGAGGATCCACAGCCCTTCACCGCCATGCGCCAAAATCCAATAGTGCGCGGCAATGGCTGGAGCAACATGGCCCCAGAAGACGAGAGGCTGAAGATCGCCATCACTAGGATTCTTCGCCTCAGGCTTGCCGGGCTCATCGTAGGTGCTGTCGGGGCAGATTTCCTCCGCCGCCGCATTGCCCCCCTGCAGGAGAGGAGGAGGCCCGCCTGGGAATTCAAGAATTCAGCGGACATCATGAGGCTGCGGCTGGGCCTCAACTACAACTTCACTATCTTGGAGTTGGACGCAATGCTCTTGGAGTTATGCAAACGCGACCCCCAGCACCCATTCACACTGCCGAGGGGCGTAGTTCCTTTGTGCAATAACTCTTCGCTTGACCGGATCCGCGCCATGATGCCGTTGTGCGATTCACACGGCATCGTCCCCACTTGGCAAGAGCCTGCGGACGACGTTGTGCGAGCGTTCTTCGACACCTTGGAGGAATTGCCGGTCCGCGCTGACGAACAGAAGAGCCTCACTCGTGACACCACCGACGAGGAGCTGCAGCTCATCGCTACCAGGGCGGAAGAGGCTGCGGCCGCAGCTGCTGCGGGTGTGTTTGGGTTTACCGTGGAGGAGGCAGAGGCCGCAGAGGCGGCAAACCTTGCCGAACGCGCGGAGTTCATGGGCGAGGAGGAGCTTGCTGGTTCCGAAGCCGAGTCGAGTGAGGCCGGCGAGGAGGAGGCTGAGCCTTCAGAGAGCTTGCCGCAGCCAGAGCCCCCGGCCCCGCCAAGGAGGCGCCTTCGCAGGGCCGGGGACGCAGCAGGGCGGCAGCCGGCTCCACAGCCACCGAGCCGCGCGACGCGCTCTGCCGCGGCAAGCAATGTTGCCGCGGGAGCGCCTCACGCAGCAGCGGCAACTGGAGCGGGATCTTCCCGGGCCACTGCCACTGCCCCCGCCAAGCGGGCAAGGGATCCTACTCCTCCACCTCGCCGCATCGGAGGAGGGCCGGACTTCGATCTTTCCGCGCTCAGCTCCGACGAGGAGGAAGAAGAGTGAGTTTCTTTGATGCTCTTATAATCCTTCAATCTTGCTGTTTATATCTTGTATCTAACTTGCTCCAATCGGACTTCTTTCTTTTCAGAACACTGGCCCAGAGAGCGGCGAAGAGGGCCAAGACCGCGGTGATCGTCATCGAGGATGACCCCATCGCGTCGGCAGGAGGTGGGTCCGAGACCACCTTGACGGACCCGGCAATCACCCCTCGGAGCAGCCCCCAGCGCAGCCCCCAGCGTAAGTTCATAGTTTAGCCTTCTGCTGTCGGGCGCGTTTGAGTGCTTTTCCTTTGTTGATAGCTTGCTTGTTGACTTGTGCAGGAGCAGAGCAGCCTCATCAGGAGCGCCCTGAGGCCGATCCTGAAGTGCCACCTGCTTCGACTGCTCCGCCAAGGGAGGAGTCCCCGGCAAGGGAGCGCTCTCCGGCAAGGGGGGACTCTCCGGCAAGGGATGACACTGCTGATCCTGCGGCAACCGCGGGCGCAACTGAAGATCTTGGCGCAGGTAATCCATTTGCCCAGAAACTTTCCCTTGGGTTCTGCTTCTTTCGTTTTTCCTTTCTTGGATTCTTGATTGATTTTCCTCCCCTCTTCGTTCTTCAGACCCATCTTCGGCTGAGCCAATGGAGACTGAGGGCCCCGGCGAGGAAAGTGCCGGTGCTGATGCGACCGCCGGCGAGGAGGCCGCCGGGGCTGCTGCTGCGGAAGCCGGCGAGGGGTCAGGCGATCACACTGACGACCCTGAGGCCGCAGGAGCGCCGGGCACTGCACCGACCGCCGAACCCTCTGCCGCTTCTGCGGAGCCGGGCTCCGAGGAGCCCCAGTCTGGCGCCTATTTGAAGGCCGGCGACGACATCTTCATCAAGCTGCCCTGGGCGTCGAGCTCCAGGGCGTCGGTCGAGGGGGAGACTTTTGACGGGGAGGTGCTCGCCTCCGCCGGGCTGTCATTGGTCGACGCGCCCGGCAGCAGCAGCGGCGAGCCTGAGGAGGAGCAGCTACTGCGGAAGCTGCTGTCACTCTACCGCACCCGGCAAGCCAAGCTGGCTTCCCGGGAAGTGCTTGTCGCGAAGGCGGGAGTTGACATGGAGAAGCACGTGGAGGAGCTCCGGGGACAAAATCAAGAAGCTCTCCGGTCCCTGGCGCAGGAGCGGGAGCGAGTCGACGAGGAGCGCACAGCCTTTCTTCTCGAGAAGGCCGAGGCTGAGGAGGAACAAAGACTTGCTGCCGAGAAGCAGTCCGCGCGGGAAGGCGAGCTAGTGCAGCGGAAGGCCCACCTCGACAGCTACGAGGAAGAGCTCGCCGAGCGTGAGCGAGCACTTGGCGGGGCGCTCAAGGAGGCAAAGGATGCCGCGGCAACTGCAGAGGCCGCCAATAAGGAGCTAGAGGAGAAGGTGGCGCGGCTGGAGGCCGATATTGGGAAGAGCGGCGAGAAGATTGCCGCGCTCAAGCATGAGCGTGAGAAGGATGCTGCCGCCCATGGTGAGCTGCAAGGACTTCTCGCTGAGAGGGGCAAGGAGATCAACGCCGCCAAGGATTCCAAAGCAGACCTGGAGCTGAAGCTGGCCACACTGACGCAGACGCTGGAGGCCGCCAAGGAGCGGGAGAAGACCTTGGCGGAGAAGGTCAAGGCTGACGCTGCGCTGCTGGAGAGCATTGCAGTTACCCAGAACTCGTTCAGAGATACGGTGGAGCACTGGACCGAGGGCCTGGTGAACACTGCCGCCGTCATCAACGAGGAGCTAGCGCAGCTGGGAATGGATGACTTTGGGTATCCTTTCGACGAGAGCCTTCAACCCAGCGCCAAGCTCAGCCTATTCTTCAAGGGCGTGGCGACGGCACTCCAGCGGCTCCGGGAGAGGATCCCGAAGCAGCTGGCCGATGAGTCGCGCAAAATCTGCGCCGGGGTTCTCCAGAAGGTGCTGATGAAGGTAGCCTTCCGCAATCCAGGCCTCAGCTTCACCAACGTCCTCCGATCCTTGCCGCCTGACGCCGATCTGGATGCACTCAAGGCCCTTGTCGCACCCATTGTGGACAAGGTGAGCGAGATCAAGCGAGTCGAGGGCGGACGCGTAGATTAGGCTGCCCATTTCTTCTTTTCCCTTGTCGCTGCTAGTCATGTTATGAGAACAGTCTGTTAGAGCTGCGACAAGTTATCTTTGTAATATAACTTTATTTCTGTCTATCAATTGCAATGTTATTTCCTCTACTAGATTCCTCCATTTGTATGTTTTCACCCTACGCTTCTAGGGAACTTGTCGGCGCAGGCGCCCGAGCCGCGAGCGCTGAGTTCGGAACTTCAGCAGCCTGCTGGCGGCGCTTCTTCCGACAAGAAACCTTGTCGTGACTAGATGCAGCACGCTTAAGCTATTGAGCGGACTCGAAACAAAGTAAGGGCGCAACTAGCCACAAGTTGGTTCCTCCGCGCACAGGTTTTCCATACAAAGCAGGGTCGTTCGAGGAAGATAACTCAAAAATTAAAAAAGTGATTGCTCAAACTTTGGCAACTTAGCTTTTCTGTTATTTGCTTCCCGGTAAGGCAGGTCCTTGTTTGAACGACGCCTGGCCCATACCACAATCTTCTTCTTCCCCCCCCCGGCAAACTTGTGTGCGAGAGGACCTTCTTTTCCTTTAAAAGAAAAAGAAAGAAGAGAAAATAATAATATGGAGCACTTCGGCTCGTTACTGCTTACCGGATGTAAGTGCTGCACAAAGTGTCAGATGATCACATGCAAGAAAGGAACTAATGCATGAAATGGACAAGCTGTGCAGAGCACATGGGGTTTTACTTATGCACGGGATCTGCGCCCGACTTTGTACAAAGGATTACATGCAACAGCGGCAAGACTTGTACAAAAAGGTGGTTGCCGGAACGGGTTCCGGCAACCGCGCCTTATGGGAAAAACTTACGAAGATGTTCTATGTTCCAGGGGTTACTCACTGGAATGCCATCCTCGGTCTCAAGGCGGACAGCGCCAGGCCTTGTGACTCGCCTCACCCGATAAGGGCCTTCCCACTTCAGCGTCAACTTGTTGGATTTCTTGGCGGACTGAACGCGCCGAAGAACAAGGTCGCCTTCCTCGAAGCTTCTGGCTTTAACTTTGCGGCTATGATAGCGGCGCAAAGCTTGCTGGTATCGAGCAGCTCGTACAGCAGCCTGAAGACGATCTTCCTCAAGGAGCAGCGCGTCGCCTTGCCGCAGCTGTTCTTGCTTAAGCTCATCATAAGCGAGCACTCGAGGTGATCCGTATACGAGTTCCGTGGGGAGAACTGCCTCTGCTCCATAGACTAGAGCGAAAGGTGTCTGGCCAGTGGCTCGATTTGGTGTCGTTCTGATCGACCAAAGAACCACCGGCAGCTCCTCGATCAAGTTCCTTCCGCACCTGTGCAGCCTGTCGAAAGTTCTGGTCTTGAGCCCGCGCAGCACTTCAGCATTTGCCCTCTCTGCTTGACCGTTGCTTCTCGGATGAGCAACAGAAGCGAAGCAGACCTTGGCACCAAGGTCTTGGACGTACTGCATGAAGGTGCGGCTCGTGAATTGCGTGCCGTTGTCGGTGATGATCCTGTTAGGGATCCCGAAACGGCAAACAATTGACCTGAAGAACTTGACTGCTGACTGTGCTGTCACCTTCCTCACTGGCTGCACTTCTGGCCACTTTGTGAACTTGTCGATTGCGACATACAAGTACTCAAAGCCCCCGACAGCTTGGGGGAAGGGGCCGAGGATATCGAGCCCCCAAACCAAAAATGGCCAGGATAAAGGGATTGTCTGGAGAGCTTGAGCTGACTGGTGTATCTGTTTGGAGTGGAAATGGCACGCTTCACACTTGGTTACTTGTGCAGTTGCATCCTGGAGGGCTGTCAGCCAAAAGAAACCTTGCCGGAAGACTTTGCCGGCAAGTGCTCTTGCGCCTATGTGGTGGCCACATATGCCTCCATGTATCTCTGCCAACAGCTTTTGTCCATCTTCCCGGCGAATACACTTCAATTTCACACCGTTGAGTCTTCTTCTGTACAGTATGCTATCGACAAACTGGTACATACTTGACTGCCGGGCTACTCTTTCCGCTTCTTCTTGTTCTTCGGGAAGTTCTCCTGTCTGAAGGAAATGGACAATCTGCTGTGCCCATGCTGGAGTTTGTGGCTCGACAACAAGGACTAAAGGCACATCTGCTGCTGTGGGAACATCTGCTTCTACAGCAAGGATTTGCGGCCCTGCCGGAGCTTGATGTTCCCCGGCAAGCTTGCCGGAGCAAAACTTGTCGGGAGCGTCTGCTTCAACGGAACAAACCATAAGGCTTGCTGGAGCAGACTGCCCCTCAGCATCTTTGGTGTTGATCTTGGGGACTTTCTTGGCGGCAGCTTCGGGGAGCTCTGCCGGAAAGTAGTCACCAGAAACCAACTTCCTCTTCTTGCTTTGTCCAGTTGATGGTGTTACGGATGGTTGAGTCAATTTAAGCACAAAGATCCCTGGTTCCACAGGTAACTTTAGTGCGGCGCACTTTGACAGGCCATCAGCAATATCATTCTGAGCTCTTGGGATATGCTCCATTTGTAGGCCGTCAAAGTGCTCCTCTAGCTTCCTCACTTCATCGACATACGCTTCCATCAACGGACTCTGGTAGTTCTTGTTCACTTGTCGGACGACAAGCTGTGAGTCACCCCTGACAATGAGCTTCTTAATCCCAAGGTCTGCTGCGATTCTGAGACCGGCAAGCAATCCTTCATACTCTCCAGTATTGTTGGTTGCTTGCTCTTTGGGAAAGTGCATCTGGACTACGTACTTGAGGTGCTCTTCGGTGGGTGCGACAAGCAGCACACCTGCACCGGCGCCTTGCAGCGAGAAGGCTCCATCAAAGTACATCAGCCACTCTTTGTTTGCCTCTTTGACGGGGATGCTCGTTTCTGGAATTTCTTCATCTGGGGTTGGCGTCCACTCTGCTATGAACTCTTCCAATGCTCTGCTTTGGATAGTTGAGGTGCTCTCAAATTTGAGGCCAAAGCTTGACAGTTCCAGCGCCCACTCGACAATCCTGCCTGTTGCTTCTGGATTTTGCAGTATCCTCTTCAGCGGAAAGCGAGTGACGACTGTGATCTCATGTGCTTGGAAGTAATGGCGCAGCTTTCTCGAGGCCATGAGGAGGCCAAAAAGCAACTTATGCACACCAGAGTACCTTGATCTAGCCCCCTGCAGAAGGGAACTGACAAAGTAAACTGGGCGCTGCACCATTCTCCTTGGCATCTTATCATGCTCCTGCGCAAACTCATGTTTGTCGGGACCAGAGCTTGTCGGCGGAGCCCCCTGCTTGTCGCTGGATGGATCTGCCATGGTTGCTGGCTCATCATCCGCCTCCCTCTCCGCCACTAACGCAGCACTAACCACTTGATTGGTTGCTGCTATATACAGCAGCAACTTCTCTTGCGGCTTAGGTGCGACAAGCGTTGGAGTGGAGGACAGGTATCTCTTCAAGTCCTGCAGCGCAGCCTCCGCTTCCGGAGTCCATTTCATTGGTCCTGCCTTTTTCAAAATTTTGAAAAATGGCAGGGCGCGCTCAGCAGATCTAGAGATAAACCTGCTGAGAGCAGCCACACAACCGGCAAGCCTTCGTACATCCTTGATGCGCTTTGGTGCTTCGATCTGCTCGATGGCTTTGATCTTGTCGGGATTGGCTTCAATTCCCCGCCGAGACACGAAGAACCCGAGAAGCTTGCCGGAAGGGACTCCAAACACGCACTTCTCGGGGTTAAGCTTGAGGTTGATCTTGCGCAGGTTTGCAAATGTCTCATCTAAATCTTGAATCAAAGTCGCTTTGTCCTTGCTCTTGACCACTATGTCATCCATGTAAGCTTCCACATTTCTGTGTATTTGTGGCTCAAAAGCATGGTGAACTACCCTTGCGAATGTTGAACCAGCATTCTTCAAACTGAAAGGCATCCATACGAAGCAGTATGTGCCACACGGGGTGATAAATGCGGTTTTCTCTTCATCTTCTTCTGCCATGAAGATCTGATGATATCCTGAGTATGCATCAAGAAATGAAAGCAAATCACATCCGGCTGTGGAGTCAACAATCTGGTCAATACGCGGCAAGGGAAATGGGTCTTTGGGACAAGCTTTATTAACATCAGTGAAGTCAATACAAAGTCTCCATTTCCCATTAGCCTTGCGCACAACAACAGGATTGGCCAACCACGTGGGATGGAGTACTCCTCTGACAAGGCCTGCTACTTCCAACTTCTTGATTTCTTCTGCGATGAATTCTTGGCACTCTACTGCCTGCTTCCTGACTCTCTGCTTGACGGGCCGCGCATGAGGACAGACGGCAAGGTGGTGCTCAATCACTTTCCTGGGAACACCGGGGATATCAGATGGTTGCCACGCAAACACGTCGACATTCGCCCGCAGGAAAGCAACGAGCGCGCTTTCCTATTTGGGGTCAAGAGTGGCGCTGATGGTGAAGGTACCACCAGTGCCATCCTCTTTGGCGGACACCTTCTTAGTCTCAGGCGGAGCTGCCATTGTCTTCTTGCACTTGCCGGTGGAGCTCGATGGTGCGTCCTCGACGGTAGCACAGCACTCCGAAGAGGTGCGCTTGCCGGAATGGGCATTAGAGCTCTTGCCGGACTTGGTCTTCTTCTTCCCCCCGGGAGCTTCAGCGGCAAGTGTCCTTCGTTCTGCTGCAGCTGCTGCTTCCCGATAGATCTTGTCGGCACAAATAAGAGCATCCTTCTTGTCGCCAGGGACAGAGATGACACTTATTGGGCCTGGCATTTTCAGTATGTTGTACGCATAGTGAGAGGCTGCCATGAACTTGGCGAGTGCCGGACGGCCAAGGATTCCATTGTAAGGTAATGGAAAGTCGGCAACGTCAAACGTGACCCTCTCAGTCCTGAAGTTCAGCTCACTGCCAAATGTTACCGGCAACGTGATCTTTCCCTTTGGCTTGCTTCTTCCCGGGTTGATTCCTTGAAATGTGCCGGTCTCTTCGAGCTCGCTGTCAGGGATCTGGAGCTTCTGGAGCACCATGGAGGAGATCAAGTTCAAACCGGCCCCGCCGTCAACTAGCATCTTAGTGACCTTGAGGTTGCGGATTGTTGGTTAAACCAACATCGGCAAGCACCCGACCGCAGTTATGCGATCCGGGTGGTCCTCAATATCAAAGATGATAGGCGTGCTGGACTATTTCAGAGGCCTGCGTGACTCGACGGGTGGTTCTGCTGCATTAACCTTCCCGCATCCACTGCTTGAGCTGGCGGTGCGAGGCATGCAGAGAAGCACCACCGTCAACGCACAGGACCTCTGTAGCTTTCTGGAACTCCTGCTCATCGGTCTCCTCATCATCCATATCTTCATCGTCGCCGTCATCTTCATCCTTGTCGCGGCCGCGAGGAGGTCTGTCTCCTTGCCGCTGCTTGGCCTTGCCGCGGCATCCTCCTCGGCCGGGACGTTTCTTGCCGGATCCACCAGCTCCTTCCTGGGCCTTCTCCTTGTCGCGCCGCTCGTATTCAGCTTTCTGTTGCTCAACGAGCTGCTCGACCCTCTTGCAATTCTGAAGATCATGGCCCTTGGTGCAGTGAATCTTGCAATACTGCTTGTTGGTGCCGTCCTGCTTGTCGGCGACCGCCACCTCCGCGGCAACCTCCTTGCCGGAGTCGCCAGCTTTGGCTTCCTTGGCGCCGCCACCGTTGCTGGACTACTCAACAACTAGCACTTCTTTGCCTTTCCTCCTTCTGTTGTTCCGCCGCCGGTTTTTCCTTGTCGGGGCGGCATCTTCGCTGTCAGATCCCCCTGCTCCTATGTTTTCTCCGGGGAGTCTCCTCCCTTCCTCAGCACGTGCACATTTGTCGGCTAGTGCATATAACTCACTGATGTCCCTGATCTTGCACATCGCCATTTCCTCCCGCATCCTGCGGTTCCGCACGTTCTGATGGAACGCGCTGATCACCGCGGCAGGGTGGACGTCTGGGATGTTGTGCTGCACGCTACTGAATCTCTGAATGTACTTGCGCAGGGGCTCTCCTTCCTTCTGGGCGAGCAGATGAAGATCACTCTCCTGGCCATGAGGCTTGTGTCCGCCTGTAAAGGCGCCGACAAACTGATGGCACAGGTCAGCCCAAGAGGATATGGAGTTGTCCGGCAAGTGCATGAGCCAGGATCTGACATTGGGCTTGAGCACCAGCGGGAAGTAGTTGGCAAGGATCTTGTCATCTCGTCCCCCGGCAGCTTGCACCGCAATGGTGTAGATGCTGAGGAACTCTGACGGATGCGTCTTGCCGTCGTACTTCTCCGGTACGTCCGGCTTGAAGTTCTTTGTACTGGGCCACTGGACTTGCCGCAGCTCACGAGTGAACGCAGGACACCCTACCGCGTACGGCAGATCGCCTGGTTCCCCTGGCGCATGCATGTCAACAGAGGGCCCAGCGCGCTTGTCGGATTGACGTCGCACTTCTCTTCGGCGCTCGATGCGGGTTCGAGCGTCCTCTTGTTGTCGATCATGAAGAACTTGGCGCTGATCGCGACGAGCTCGTGGATCCGACGATGCAGTGGAGTCGCTGTCGAGGTGGATCCGGCGAGTCGGCGTTCTTGGCCTTCGGGGCGGTGATTGCATGGTAGTTGCACCTCCGCCCGTTTTGTCGCCACCGGCTCGCGTCCGGCGGTCCTGCCGCGGCGGCGACGCGCTCGGCCGCCGTGGAGCGTCGCCGTTGGCGTAGCTGATGAGACTCTGGATGGTGGTCCTCCATTCGTCGATCTTGTCTGACGTGGGAGGGTAATCTAGGAGAAGTTGAGCTCGCGCCAAGGCTTCTGCTGGGGTAGTGGGTGGCAGTGGCGGACGGCGCGAGGAGCGGGACGTGCTCGAACTTCTAACTATGTTAGAAGGAGCAGTATCCCGTCCAGGCGACCGCGCCCCGCTCGTGCCAGCACGCTGGCGTGCATGCTGGTCTTGAGCGGCCCGAGATCCACCAGCTTGGTCTTGGGCTATCATGCGTATGGCACTGCTAGCGCCATGACGCTGTTGGTCTTGCGCCTCCTGAGAGTGGCGTGGAACATGTACAGTCGCCGAGGTTTGTGCAGCCTTCTTCTTGGACCTGGCGGCATCATGGGCTTCCTCGTCGACGTCCTTTCTTCTGCCGGCGTCCATCCCGCCACTCGTTTGCTCCAACGGCGGCGGAAGTGACGAGGATGGAGCGGCCGCCGCCGAAGTCTTCTTCTTCAGTGGCATGTTGATGAAGGGAATAAGGATCTAGCTCGTGTGAACGCCGGATCAGGTTCACGCAATCTCGACGCCCCCTACCTGGCACGCCAAAGATGTCGGGTAAACTGATCCACGAACACCTATGGGGCCGGCGGACCGGGCCCCTTTCGGTTCGGCGGGGGGCGGAGATTGCACGAAGAGCGGATCGAGGCGAAGCACACGAGCAGTTTACCCAGCTTCGGAGCTCTCCGGAGAGATAACACTCCTACTGCTGCTTGTCTGGTTGTATTATCTGGTGTTCTTGCTCTCCAAAGTGAGAGTGTGATGTTCTCTGGGCTACGGATGGATCGAAGCAAACTGTCTGAGGACCCGAACCTATGAGCCGAACCTCCCCTACGTTGCGCATGGGCCTCCTTTTATACGCTAAAGGGGTCACCGACAGGTGGCAACGCAGAGGAGGGTAACAACGTAAAAAGCGAGGTAGTTGATACAGTTGCTTGTACAGCGCACCCTACCTAACTCTGACGGCAGGGGACAAGGGCATTAAATGCCCGTCTGAGTCGCCCGAACAGTGCAGAAAAGGACCGTTAGGGGCGCCACCGCTCGCCATGATGGCGATCTTGTCAGCTTCGCATGCCACTACGCACCGTTGGCTGCACAGCCTCCCGCCACGCACGCCCGGAGAGGCCCCCAGAGCGACACGTTGGTGGATGCGCTGGAGCGCGAACGCAGAGTGGCTGCCTGCCACGGCAAGCGCCTTGCCGCTGTTGTTATCTTGTCGGGTCTGGAAGCTTGTCGCTCACCGGGCCTCGAGGTACCTTGGTTGGTCTTCCCGGCAAGCTCCTCTTGCCGGGGCCTTGTTGCCTTGCCGGAGCGCATGGCGCGTCGCGGCAAGTTCCATGGAGCGCCTTGGTTGGCCTTCCCGGCAAGCTCCTTTTGCCGGGGTCTTGTATCCTTAGCTTAAATACTTTGTTCTTGGATGGCTCCAAGGGAACCTTGGTGGATCTTGGCGTTCGCCCGGCAAGCGTTTGCCGCGGGGTGCTGCAACTGCCCGTGCACAAGTTCGGAGTACTAGGGTACCCCTAATCTAGTACACCGACACCTGACGATGAGACGAAGACGATAGGGTATTGGCGCTGTGGATCTCGTCCACTGGAGGACGTGGGCAGCGGCTGCAGGTAGAATGATGGTGGAGCTCGGGTGCCGTCGTTCGTGCGACCTGGCTGGAGAATTGAGGGGGGAAAGCGGTCGGCGAGGTGTGCACGGGAGATACACAGAGAAAGGAAGAACGAGGGGTCCTGAGCTTCACCGGAGGCGACGTGATCGTCAACGGACGACGACAACGAAGCTCGGGTCCGGCGGAAAATTCTCCGGTTTTGAAACGAGAGGGAGAGGGCTTTTGGGTCTGGAAGGTGTTAGGGCTGAGGGCTCTCCTCGGGGTCTATTTACAATGGCAGTGGAAGCCGGTACGGGGAGATCAAGGGAGCTCAATATGGCCATTAATGGCTGTTTGTGCGTGTACGTTTCACGGATCAATTCGGCGATTTATGGCCATAATGTTGGGTTTTAATTCTCTGAATGGGTTCTCCTTATGTTCCTCTGTAAGTTTCGTGTTGGTGGCAAGTCGAAAGGATGACTGTGGTTAGCACTAGAGGGAGAGGAAGAGGTGAAGACGCCATGGCTGTTCAAGTTCAGTTTCTGTTCAGATTGAATGTGCAGAGGAAGGAGACGAGCACGTGCATGCGCCTGGGCTTGAGGTGTGTAAGCTAGATGGGCTTTGGTGGAAAATACTAGGCCCAAGGAGCAAAAGAAAGAAAAATAAATATAGAAGTGAGGTGGACTTAGCCCAACTTGGTTGGGCAGATAGGAGAGAGATAGAAACAATGTGCGAGAAATTGTGGAATGGCCCAATTCAATTTTATATGTTTTTATATTCTTTTAAGTTCTTTTAAGGTCATTATAAATTCCCTATAAGAACCAAAATGATTTGAAACTTCAAATATTCAAATGAGCCCTATTAAATATTTCCTAACTTTTTCTTATGGAGAAGTCATATTATCTCCTCTCATTAAATTTTCATTATAATACTATGGAAATATTTAACTGGCATTAAAATTCCATATAGGATCCAACTTCACTGAAATTCATAAATTCAAGGAACTTCAAATGAAATATCCGTCCACCACATTTGAGAAAGTCATTTTATTCTCACTCATATATTTGAATGTGGCTTCAACGTATTCGGAGAGAACTGAATGCCCTTTGGAATTCTTGAATAAACTTTCCAAACCATTTTTTTTTCATTGGACAAATGTGATCCAATTTTTTTACATGGTTTGAAAAAGTTTAAACAAGGACTCAAGTTTTAAGATTCCCATGAAAATTGAAGCAATTCACACAATATACTTATTTATTAACATTCCAAAATTTGGAAAATTTTGGGATGTTACATATACATCTCCCGAATAGTGTCTCTTCATGGTGTCCCATTGGAAATTAACTCAGACCGTGGGAGTCTCTTCACCTCTCGATTTTGGGAAAGTTTCCAAAATGCTATGGGAACTCGTCTCTCTTTTAGCACCGCCTTCCACCCTCAATCCAGTAGTCAAGTAGAGCGAGTAAATCAAATTCTGGAAGATATGCTCCGAGCTTCTATCGTCTCCTTCGGAATGGATTGGGAGAAATGCTTTCCATTCGCGGAGTTTGCTTATAACAATAATTATCAAGCTAGCTTGGGCAAAGATCCTTTCGAAGTTCTCTATGGAAGAAAATGCCGAACGCCTCTTAACTGGTCAGAAACCGAGGAAAGACAACTCTTTGGCCCAGATACGATTCAGGAAGCAGAAGAGCAGGTTCGTGTTATTCGTGAGAAATTGAAAATAGCCAAATCTCGTCAAAAGAGCCAATATGATCGTAAACATAAGCTCATGACTTCTGAAATCGGCGAGAAGGCTTACCTTCGGGTTACTCCGTTAAAGGGAACCCATCGATTCGGTATCAAAGGCAAGTTGGCTCCTCATTATATTGGACCCTTTCGCATTCTTGCCAAACAAGGAGAAGTTGCCTACCAATTGGAACTACCTCCGCATCTTTCCAGAGTTCACGATGTATTCCACGTTTCTCAACTCAGGCGTTGCTTCGCGGATCCTATCCGTGGAGTGGACCACGAAACGCTTGATCTACAAGATAACCTCTCATATCGGGAATATCCCGTTCGTATCCTTGATCAAGCCGAGCGTACCACTCAATGCCATAACATCAATTTCATCAAGGTTCAATGGTCACACCATTCCAAGAAAGAGGCTACCTGGGAAAGGGAGGATCGTCTTCGACTTGAGTACCCCTCCTTCTTCCCGACGAGTCCTGAATCTCGGGACGCGATTCTTTTGAGTGGCGGTGAGTTGTCACATCCCTGCTTTCTTGTTATGCATTAGGGTTGGTTGAACTTGTGCATCATGTTTAAATTTCTTTTAAACTTGAAATGGGGGCTAATCAACCCCAACACCCCCCTAAAAATGCAAATTCCAACAATTGGAATTTCAATGAACCCAAAATGCCCTTCATAAAAGCCCACCATTTTTGGTTCTGGTTTAAACCTCTGCCAAAAATGGTTCTACAATTTATGGGGCCATTCTGGATTTTTGAACCAAGTCATAAGTATTTGAATTTGGGCATTTTAAATCTTATAAATATTTTAAAGTGCTCAAATAATCTTGGAAGCATTTTTAGGCAGTTGAGAATATTCTCAAATGTGCCTCTGAATATTTCCAGAGTTTTTGGAAATGAAATAGTATTTATTCTATTTCAAAACACAGTACAGAAAATAAATAAAAGAGAAACAGAAAACAGTGCAGAGCACTTACCTAAGCCCACCTGGCCGGCCCACCTAGCAGCCCAGCCCACCTGCTGTGCCAGCCTGCTGCTTTCTCTCGCCAGCACAGGCAGGCAGGTGCTCGACGGCGAGCACAACATGCTTGCCACGCAGCTGCCCGCCGCCCAGCCGCTCCCCTTGTCGACCTGTCGCCCTGGGACGAACCCTCTCTCTCTCTCCCCGAGCTCCCACACACACTCGCCTCCTCCCCTGACCCTCTCTCTCACCCTCCCCGACAACACCCGAGCCATCACCGTCGTCGCCGCTCGTCGCAGCCGCGTCCAACGCCGTCCCCGAGCCACGCCACCGTGTCTAGCAGCATCGCCGTCATCGACTACGTCGACTAGCCAAGCCGCACGACGCCGGAGCCCCTGCATCATCCCTGCCACCGTCGTCTTCAACCTTCGGCCACTGTCGATCGTCGTCGTCGATCCGCCGCACCCGAGCTTCCCTGAGCACACCGACCCTCCCTGCGGCTTCCCTGTGAGCTGCTGAACCTCCCCGTGCTTTTTGTTTCGCCCCTAGAACACTGTAGACGTCGCGCCTCTTGTGCCCGAACGCGCCGCCGCCAGACCACATCGCCGGCGATGCTCCGGTGACCATTTGGTCACGGGCTTGTACCCGTCACACTCCCCGCGCGGCGTAGATGTTGTAGGTGCTTTCGCCGCATCGCCTAGGCCACCGCAACCATGAGCACGAGCACACCCGAGCCTCGGCCTCCGCCGAGCTCGTCGCCGGCGATGCTCCGGCCACTCCCCGGCCGAACCACCACCGTGGTTGGATGCGGGCGAGTCCTAGCTCCACGTAGGTGCTCTCCGTGCGCCAAATGATGCCCTGTGGGCAAATCCCGCAGCGCGCGCCCGCGTCTGGCCTCGCCGGCAGGCTTTGACCGTTGACCAGCGAGGATGACCCCGCTGACACGGGATGACCTCCCCCTCTCTCTCTCACTGACATGCGGGCCCTGCCCGACTAATTAGTCTAGTTAGTGCTAATTAACTAGGTTAATTTAGTTAGTAGTCACTCACTAGTGGGTCCTGCCCAATTAATTAGGACTAACTAGCTTAGTTAGTACACAGAGACACTGACAGATGGGGCCCACCAGTCAGGTTTGACCTGGGCTGGCGCCTTTGACTCGCTGACGTCACAGTGATGCAGTGCTGACGCAGTTATTTAATTTCTGGATTTATTTTTATATAGGAAATTCTAGAAAATAGCCAAAACTTCTAAAAATCATAGAAAATCAATCATAGCTCGAAATCCAACAAATTATATATGAAAAATGATCAGAAAAATTCAATCTATCCATCTGTAATGGTTTCATGCATGACAAAACACTTTAACATTGATGTTTAGGTGAAACAAGCTAATACACTTATTATGCATAAGAACTTAAGCTTCCATTTGAATCTTTGATTCAAATGGACCCATTTCAACTTGTTTCACATTGCATTAGGCAGGACACATCATTTTGCCATGTCATAGCATGCATCATATTGTTGCATATTGCCATGTGTTGATTATCTTCTGTGGTGTCTCTCGTGGTAGGTTCTGCCTCCGAGGATATCTCCGAGTATCCAACTGAAGGGCAGTACCCTACTACTACTCCATCAGGCAAGCAGCCCCATTGATCATATCGATACAATCCCATGTTCTCGCATCTGCTCTCATTTACTGCATTAAGACAACAACGTTTCAAACTTCTGTGTGCTGCGGTAGTTGAACCCTTATCCTCTGCATGACCTGTCATTGCCACAGTAACTAGATGAAACCCACTAGCATGTGTAGGAGTTGATAGAGCCATGTATGTGTTTCCTACCTTGCTATGCCTGCTATGCTTAGAGTTGTGTCAGGTCTGGTTCATCTGGGTGATGGGCTAGAGTGAAATGATTATGTCGGTAATGTGAGGAATGTGTTGAACATGTTTTGGTAAAGGTATCGATAAGAGGCCATGTAGGAGTACATGGTAGGTTGTTTCATTGAGGCCGTCCCTAAGAACTGAGATCTGTATGTGTGATTTAAGAATCAGCTACTACCATACATTGGGCCCGAAACCAATGGACCCTCTCGGCTTCTTAATCACCCTAGTACTCTGTCCAGGAGTTGCAATTAGTTTCTGGTGTTTGTAGGTTATTTGTTGGCGGCCGTGCATAGCACTGACCCTAGGGGTGGGCTATGTTGCGGTAGATACACCGTGGCCGGGTATGCCGGGCGCCCGTTTGGCGTCTCGGGACCCTGTTCACATCGTTCGGGCCGTATGTGGAAACCTCGGTCAGACTCCCTGCGGATGGAACCTGGATAGGCAATAAACCTGTACTAGAGACTTGAGTGTTTAGGTAGGCCATGACCGACACCCTCGTTGGGCTTCCGCTTGAAGGTTGCCGAGTACATGTCGTGTAAATGACGGTAAGTGGTGAGAGCGTGTATGAAGAAGTACACCCCTGCAGGGTTAACATCATCTATTCGAATAGCCGTGTCTGCGGTAAAGGACTACTTGGTTGCCTATACAGTTCATAGACAAGTTAATGGATACTACTAAAAGACTCAAGATAAGTGTGAGTACCGAGGATGGCCCTCTCGTAGGGTGACGAGGGAGGATCCCCGGTGGAGTATTGTGTTGGTGATTAGTGGACTCGTGTGCGAAAACTATTTTACTGGTGGTGTCTCGTAGGATACCTTAGCCAAGAGTCAAAGCTGGCTTGCTGCAATAACTCCACCACCTTCTTGAGAATGAGCATGTATAGTAGGTTCTGTTGTAAGACTTGCTGAGTACCTTTGTACTCATGTTTGCTTTAATTACTGTTTTCAGACGACAACACCGCCCCCTCCGATGGGTTTTATGTAGAACTCGATGTCGATGAGTGACTTGCCACCCAGGTGGTGATCCTGGCCATGGAGGGCCCTTTGTAGATAGACAGGCTTCGAGAAGCCTTCTTTCTTTCTAGTGTCTGTACTCAGACTATTTGCTTCCGCATGTGCTTGTATGCTTGTATGACTTGAGTGTCGGGTCATGTGACCCCTACCTGTACGAACATGTTATGTATGGCTCTCTGGAGCCTTTAAATAAAGTACTTGAGTTGTAGAGTTTTGTTGTGATGCCATGTTGTATTTGCACATATCGAGCATATTGTGTGTATGATTGAAATGCTTGGTATGTGTGGGATCCGACAATCTAGTTGTTTATCCTTGGCAGCCTCTCTTATGGGGAAATGTAGTCTAGTGCTCCTTGAGCCATAGTAGTCTGCTACAGCCCGGTTCACCGGAGTCCTGCTAGCCCAGCACTACTGCTCAGGACACTTGGTTGGCCGACATGTGTTTCACTTTGTTCCTATGTCTGTCCCTTCGGGGAAATGTCACACGGTGACTTCCGGAGTCCTGCCTAGCCTGCTATAGCCCGGGTTCCCCGGAGTCTTGTTAGCCCAGTGCTACAGCCCAGATTCACACGCTGATGACCAACATGCTCGATGTGATTCATGTATGCATGTCTCCATATGTCTGTGTCGCTTTGGGTTCACGACTAGCCATGTCAGCCCAGGTTCTCTGTCATGTGGATGCTAGCGACACTATCATATACATGAGCCAAAAGGCGCAAACGGTCCCGGGCCATGGTAAGGCGACACCCGTGGGGATACCGTGCGTGAGGCCGCATTGTGATATGAGGTGTTACCGGCTAGATCGATGTGACTTGGAATCGGGGTCCTGGCATTGATAAAGAAATAATAGCCATTGCGCTGAAGCGACTTTGAAAACCTCAATCATAATACTGGCTATTGATAACCATAATAAAAATCCATCCATGTTGGCTATTCAACATTTGAATAATATAATCTTATCTGTTGACCAGTAAACCGGAGTTTAAATACCTGGCGACTCTTGGCCCATGACAACTTAATACGCATCCATTGTAATCCAGGATTTTTAACCCGGCGGCTTATAGCCTTTGTAATAATCAAGAACTGATGACCCTTTTGAAACACCAATTTTGATGATGGGCTTGAGCTTAATCATTTATGTAATTCATAGCTCTGCAAATCCTGCATAGAGTTTTAAACAACATATGCCCTGGCGACTTAACGTCAAAAGCCAGGGTCGGTTTAATCATAACCGTATATAATCAGAACAAAATATCATACATGTGATATTTGCTCACAGTGCCGGCTTATCATACCTATGCAATAAGGGTTACAACCCAAAAGATTGAGCACATAATGCCATGTTCAATTCACATAAACCGCCGGCTTACAACATCGTATGCAGCAAGCGCTAATATCCCAAAACTTAGAGCACAACGCTTCCAAATATATAAGATCATCATATACTGGCGACTTATAGTCCAAAGCCAGGACGGGTTAATAAACACCGGATAATTTCTCATCATACACTAGCGACTTATAATCCAGAGCCAGGTCGGGTTAATAAACACCGGATATTTCTCATCATACACTGGCGACTTATAGTCCAAAACCAGGCCGGGTTAATAAACACCGGATAGTATATCATCTCATACCGGTGACTTATAGTCAAAAGCCAGGCCGGGTTAATAAACGCCGGTGAATTATAATCATAAAGCCTTATAAGCCTCATCAAATAAACCTCAAAAAAAAGAAAATATGTCGAATAAAAACAAACAAAAAAACGAGGCTTTTCATGGGCTGCCAGGCCAAAAATTGAGTGCTTTCACGGGCCGCACATCCACTGAGTTAAACCTATATACAAACCTTATAGGATGGACCTCGCATAACCAATCGTTGTTTTAACTTTGATAAGTTTAGTGTCTACATAAGATTGACTTGTCAAACATTCGGCGGGTCATTCCAGGATTACCTGGGCGGAGTGGCTTACTTAAAAAGGCAGGATAACCCGGGGTTTTAGGTGAATACACCTAGCGTCCAAGCCTGGCTTTTAAGCCTATTACAAGGGTTATAAAAACTCTTTGTTCTTTAGAACAAAAGAGCCCCCAAGCAATATTTTTGAGCTGTGCTCAATGGGCGCCTGTTGGGAAACGTAGCATAAATTCAAAATTTTCTTACGTGTCACCAAGATCTATCTATGGAGAAACCAGCAACGAGGGGAAGGAGAGTGCATCTACATACCCTTGTAGATCTCTAAGCGGAAGCGTTCAAGAGAACGGGGTTGAAGGAGTCGTACTCATCGTGATCCAAATCACCGGAGATCCTAGTGCTGAACGGACGGCACCTCCGCGTTCAACACACGTACAGCCCGGTGACGTCTCCCATGCCTTGATCTAGCAAGGAGAGAGGGAGAGGTTGAGGAAGACTCCATCCAGCAGCAGCACAATGGCGTGGTGGTGGTGGAGGAGCGTGGTACTACAGCAAGGCTCCGCCAAGCACCGCAAGAGACGAGGAGGGAGAGGAGTAGGGCTGCAGCCCGGTGACGTCTCCCATGCCTTGATCTAGCAAGGAGAGAGGGAGAGGTTGAGGAAGACTCCATCCAGCAGCAGCACAATGGCGTGGTGGTGGTGGAGGAGCGTGGTACTACAGCAAGGCTCCGCCAAGCACCGCAAGAGACGAGGAGGGAGAGGGGTAGGGCTGCGCCAAGAAGGAGAGGAACTCATGTGTCTTGGGCAGCCCAAACCTCAAGTATATATAGGGGGGTGGAGGGGCTGCGCCCCCACCTAGGGTTCCCTCCCTAGGGGTGGCGGCAGGCCCCAGATCCCATCTGGGTGGCGGCCAGGTGGAGGGGAGAGGGAGGCGCACCAGGTATGGGCCCTAAGGCCCATCTGCCCTTAGGGTTTGCCCCCCCTCCTTCCCTTAGGCGCCTTGGGCCCTTGTGGGGGGGCGCACCAGCCCACCTGGGGCTGGTCCCCTCCCACACTTGGCCCATGCAGCCCTCCGGGGCTTGTGGCCCCACTTGGTGGACCCCCGGGACCCTCCCGGTGGTCCCGGTACGTTACCGATAAAACCTGAAACTTTTCTGGTGACCAAAACAGGACTTCCCATATATAAATCTTTACCTCCGGACCATTCCGGAACTCCTTGTGACGTCCGGGATCTCATCCGGGACTCCGAAGAACATTCGGTAACCACATACAAACTTCCTTTATAACCCTAGCGTCATCGAACCTTAAGTGTGTAGACCCTACGGGTTCGGGAACCATGCAGACATGACCGAGACGTTCTCCGGTCAATAACCAACAGCGGGATCTGGATACCCATGTTGGTTCCCACATGTTCCGCGATGATCTCATTGGATGAACCACGATGTCGAGGATTCGATCAATCCCGTATACAATTCCCTTTGTCTAGCGGTATTGTACTTGCCTGAGATTCGATCGTCGATATCCCGATACCTTGTTCAATCTCGTTACCGGCAAGTCTCTTCACTCGTTCCGTAACACATCATCCCGTGATCAACTCCTTGATCACATTGTGCACATTATGATGATGTCCTACCGAGTGGGCCCAGAGATACCTCTCTGTCACACGGAGTGACAAATCCCAGTCTCGATTCATGCCAACCCAATAGACACTTTTGGAGATACCTGTAGTGTACCTTTATAGCCACCGAGTTATGTTGTGACGTTTGGTACACCCAAAGTATTCCTACGGTATCCGGGAGTTGCACAATCTCATGGTCTAAGGAAATGATACTTGACATTAGAAAAGCTTTAGCATACGAACTACACGATCTTTGTGCCAGGCTTAGGATTGGGTCTTGTCCATCACATCATTCTCCTAATGATGTGATCCCGTTATCAACGACATCCAATGTCCATGGTCAGGAAACCGTAACCATCTATTGATCAACGAGCCAGTCAACTAGAGGCTTACTAGGGACATGGTGTTGTCTATGTATCCACACATGTATCTGAGTTTCCTATCAATACAATTCTAGCATGGATAATAAACGATTATCATGAACAAGGAAATATAATAATAACCAATTTATTATTGCCTCTAGGGCATATTTCCAACAGTCTCCCACTTGCACTAGAGTCAATAATCCAGTTGACATCGATATTTGATTAACACTCAAGGTCACATCCCCATGTGACCAACACCCAAAGAGTTCTGGGTTTGATCATGTTATGCTTGTGAGAGAGGTTTCAGTCAATGGGTCTGCAGCATTCAGATCCGTATGTACTTCGCAAATTTCTATGTCATCTTGTAGATGCAACTACTACGCTACATTTGGAGCCATTTCAAATAACTGTTCTACTTGGAGCTATTCTAAATTGTTGCTCCATTATATGTATCCGGTATCTCTACTCAGAGCTATCCGGATAGGTGTTAATCTTGCATCGACGTAACTCTTTACGTCGAACTCTTTATCACCTCCATAACCGAGAAACATATCCTTATTCGTCTCAGGATAATTTAGACCGCTATCTGGTGATCTACTCCTAGATTACCTTTGTACCCTCTTGCCAGATATGTGGCAAGGCACACATCAGGTGCAGTACTCAGCATGGCATACCGTATAGAGCCTATGACAAAAGCATAGGGGACGACCTTCGTCCTTCCTCTTTCTTCTGCCGCGGTCAAGCTTTAAGTCTTAACTTCATGCCTTACAACTCAGGCAAGAACTCTTTCTTTGACTGATCCATCTTGAACACCTTCAAGATCATGTCAAGGTATGTGCTCATTTGAAAGTAACATTAAGCGTTTTGATCTATCCTTATAGATCTTGATGCTCAATGTTCAAGTAGCTTAATCCAGGCTTTCCATTGAAAAACACTTTCAAATAACCCTATATGCTTTCCAGAAATCCTACGTCATTTCTGATCAACAATATGTCAACAACAAATATTCATCAGAAATTCTATAGTGCTCCCACTCACTTCTTTGGAAATACAAGTTTCTCATAAACTTTGTATACACCCAAAATCTTTGACCATCTCATCAAAGCATACATTCCAACTCCGAGATGCTTACTCCAGTCCTTAGAAGGATTGCTGGAGCTTTGCATACTTATTAGCATCTTTCAGGATTGACAAAACCTTCCGGTTGTATCACATACAACCTTTCCTCAAGAAAATCGTCGAGGAAACAATGTTTGACATCCTATCTGCAAGATTTCATAAATAATGCTAATATAATTCCAACAGACTCTTAGCATCACTACGAGTGAGAAAGTCTCATCGTAGTCAACAGACTCTTAATCCAGGCCCACCATCGCTTCTCCATAGCTCGTAGGTTCATTGTTGTCTAGCAACATGACTTCCAAGACATGATTATGTACCACTCTGAAGTAGTACGCATCCTTATCATCCCATGAGGTTTGTTAGTGACTTGATCTGAAGTTTCATGATCACTATCATAAGCTTCCACTTCAATTGGTGTAGGTGCCACAGGAACAACTTCCTGTGCCCTGCCACACACTAGTTGAAGAGACGGTTCAATAACCTCATCAAGTCTCCACCATCCTCCCACTCAATTCTTTCGAGAGAAACTTTTCCTCGAGAAAGGACCCGATTCTAGAAACAATCCCTTATTGCTTTTGGATCTGAGACAGGAGGTATACCCAACTGTTTTGGGTGTCCTATGAAGATGCATTTATCCGCTTTGGGTTCAAGCTTATCAGCCTGAAACTTTTTCACATAAGCGTCGCAGCCCAAACTTTTAAGAAATGACAGCTTAGGTTTCTCTAAACCATAGTTCATACGGTGTCATCTCATTGTAATTATGTGGTGCCCTATTTAAAGTGAATGTGGTTGTCTCTAATGCCTAACCCATAAACTATCGTGGTAATTCGATAAGAGACATCACGGTATGCATCATATCCAATAGGGTGCAGTTATGATGTTCGGACACACCATCACACTATGGTGTTCGAGGCTGTATTAGTTGTGAAACAATTTCCACAATGTCTTAATTCTGTGCCAAACTCGTAATTCAGATATTCATCTCTATGATCATATCATAGATCTTTTATCCTCTTGTCACGACGATCTTTCAACTTCACCCTGAAATTACTTGAACCTTTCAATAATTCAGACTCGTGATTCATCAAGTAAATATACTCAACATCTACTCAAATCATCTGTGAAGTAAGAACATAACGATATCCACTGCACGTCTCAGCACTCATCGGACTGCACACATCAAAATGTATTACTTCCAGCAAGTTGCTTTCTAGTTCCATTTTACTGAAAACGAGGCTTTCAGTCATCTTGCCCATGTGGTATGATTTGCATGTCTCAAGTGATTCAAAACCAAGTGAGTCCAAACGGTCCATTTGCATGGAGTTTCTTCATGCATATACACCAATAGACATGGCTCGCATGTCTCAAACTTTTCAAAAAACGAGTGAGCCCAAAGATCCATCAACATGGAGCTTCTTCATGCGTTTTATACCGATATGACTTACGTGGCAGTGCCACAAGTAGGTGGTACTATCATTACTATCTTATATCTTTTGGCATGAACATGTGTATCACTACGATCGAGATTCAATAAACCATTCATTTTTGGGTGCAAGACCATTGAAGGTATTATTCAAATAAACAGAGTAACCATTATTCTCCTTAAATGAATAACTGTATTGCGATAGACATAATCCAATCATGTCTATGCTCAACGCAAACACCAATCTCGATGGTAGAGGGAGCGTGCGATGCTTGATCACATCAAGCTTGGAAAAACTTCCAACACATATTGCCAGCTGACCTTTAGCTAGTCTCCGTTTACTCCGCAGCCTTTTATTTCGAGTTTACTAACATTTAGCAACCGAACCGGTATCTAATACCATGGTGCTACTAGGAGTACTAGTAAAGTACACATTAACACAATGTACATCCAATATACTTTTATCGACCTTGCCAGCCTTCTCATCTACCAAGTATCTAGGGTAATTCTGCTCCAGTGGCTGTTCCCCTTATTACAGAAGCACTTAGTCTCGGGTTTGGGTTCAACCTTGGGTTTCTTCACTAGAGCAGCAGCTGAATTGCCGTTTCATGAAGTATCCCTTTTTTGCCCTTGCCCTTCTTGAAACTAGTGGTTTCACCAACCATCAACAATTGATGCTCCTTCTTGATTTCTACTTTTGTGGTGTCAAACATCACGAATATCTCAAGGATCATCATATATGTCCCTGATATATTATAGTTCATCACGAAGCTCTAGCAGCTTGGTGGTAATGACTTCGGAGAAACATCACTATCTCATCTGGAAGATCAACTCCCACTCGATTCAAATGATTGTTGTACTCAGACAATCTGAGCACAAGCTCAACAATTGAGCTTTTCTCCCTTAGTTTGTAGGCTAAGAAAATCGTCGGAGGTCTTATACCTCTTGACGTGGGCACGAGCCTGAAATCCCAATTTCAGCCCTCGAAACATCTCATATGTTTCGCGACATTTCAAAACGTCTTCGGTGCCTCAACTCTAAACCGTTTAACTGAACTATCATGTAGTTATCAAAATGTGTATGTCAAATGTTCGCAACATCCACAGACGACGTTCGAGGTTCAGCACACTGAGCGGTGCATTAAGGACACAAGCCTTCTATGAAGCAATGAGGACAATCCTCAGTTTACGGACCTAGTCCGCATAATTGCTACTATCAACTTTCAACTAAATTTTCTCTAGGAACATATTTAAACAGTAGAACTGAAGTGCGAGCCACGACATAATTTGCGAAGACCTTTTTACTATGTTCAGGATAATTAAGTTCATCTTATGAACTCCCACTCAGATAGACATCCCTCTAGTCATCTAAGTGATTACATGATCCGAGTTAACTAGGCCGTGTTTGATCATCACGTGAGACGGACTAGTCATCATCGGTGAACATCTTCATGTTGATCGTATCTACCATATGACTCATGCTCGACCTTTCGGTCTCTTGTGTTCTGAGGCCATGTCTGTACATGCTAGGCTCGTCAAGTCAACCTAAGTGTTTCACGTGTGTAAATCTGTCTTACACCCGTTGTATGTGAACGTTAGAATCTATCACACCCGATCATCATGTGGTGCTTCGAAACAACGAACTGTCGCAATGGTGCACAGTTAGGGGGAACACTTTCTTGAAATTATTATGAGGGATCATCTTATTTACTACCGTCGTTCTAAGTAAACAAGATGCAAAAACATGATAAACATCACATGCAATCAAATAATAGTGACATGATATGGCCAATATCATATAGCTCCTTTGATCTCCATCTTGGGGCTCCATGATCATCTTTGTCACCGGCATGACACCATGATCTCCATCATCATGATCTCCATCATCGTGTCTTCATGAAGTTGTCTCGCCAACTATTACTTCTACTACTACAGCTAACGGTTAGCAATAAAGTAAAGTAATTACATGATGTTTATATTGACACGCAGGTCATAAATAAATTAAGACAACTCCTATGGCTCCTGCCGGTTGTCATACTCATCGACATGCAAGTCGTGATTCCTATTACAAGAACATGATCAATCTCATACATCACATATCATTCATCACATTCTTCTTGGCCATATCACATCACATAGCATACCCTGCAAAAACAAGTTAGACGTCCTCTAATTGTTGTTTGCATGTTTTACATGGCTGCTATGGGTTTCTAGCAAGAACATTTCTTACCTACGCAAAACCACAACGTGATATGCCAATCGCTATTTACCCTTCATAAGGACCCTTTTCATCGAATCCGTTCCGACTAAAGTGGGAGAGACAGACACCCGCTAGCCACCTTATGCAACTAGTGCATGTTAGTCGGTGGAACCAGTCTCACGTAAGAGTACGTGTAAGGTCGGTCCGGGCCGCTTCATCCCACAATACCGTCGAAACAAGATTGGACTAGTAACGGTAAGCATATTGAACAAAATCAACACCCACAACTACTTTGTGTTCTACTCGTGCATAGAATCTACGCAATAGACCAAGCTCATGATGCCACTGTTGGGTAACGTAGCATAAAATCAAAATTTTCTTACATGTCACCAAGATCTATCTATGGAGAAACCAACAACGAGGGGAAGGAGAGTGCATCTACATACCCTTGTAGATCGCGAAGCGGAAGCGTTCAAGAGAACGGGGTTGAAGGAGTCGTACTCGTCGTGATCCAAATCACCGGAGATCCTAGTGCCGAACGGACGGCACCTCTGCGTTCAACACACGTACAGCCCGGTGACGTCTCCCATGCCTTGATCCAGCAAGGAGAGAGGGAGAGGTTGAGGAATATTCCATCCAGCAGCAGCACAACGGCGTGGTGGTGGTGGAGGAGCATGGTACTCCAGCAGGGCTTCGCCAAGCACCGCAAGAGACGAGGAGGGAGAGGGGTAGGGCTGCGCCAAGAAGGAGAGGAACTCATGTGTCTTGGGCAGCCCAAACCTCAAGTATATATAGGGGGAGGGGAGGGGCTGCGCCCCCACCTAGGGTTCCCTCCCTAGGGGTGGCGTCAGCCCCCAGATCCCATCTGGGTGGCGGCCAGGTGGAGGGGAGAGGGAGGTGCACCAGGTATGGGCCCTAAGGCCCATCTGCCGTTAGGGTTTGCCCCCCCCTCCTCCCCTTAGGCGCCTTGGGCCCTTGTGGGGGGGCGCACCAGCCCACCTGGGGCTGGTCCCCTCCCACACTTGGCCCATGCAGCCCTCCGGGGCTTGTGGCCCCACTTGGTGGACCCCCAGGACCCTCCCGGTGGTCCCGGTACGTTACTGATAAAACCGAAACTTTTCCGGTGACCAAAACAGGACTTCCCATATATAAATCTTTACCTCCGGACCATTCCGGAACTCCTCGTGACGTCCGGGATCTCATCCAGGACTCCGAACAACATTCGGTAACCACATACAAACTTCCTTTATAACCCTAGCGTCATCGAACCTTAAGTGTGTAGACCCTACGGGTTCGGGAACCATGCAGACATGACCGAGACGTTCTCCGGTCAATAACCAATAGCGGGATCTGGAAACCCATGTTGGTTCCCACATGTTCCGCGATGATCTCATCGGATGAACCACGATGTCGAGGATTCGATCAATCCCGTATACAATTCCCTTTGTCTAGCGGTATTGTACTTGCCTGAGATTCGATCGTCGGTATCCCGATACCTTGTTCAATCTCGTTACCGGCAAGTCTCTTTACTCGTTCCGTAACACATCATCCCATGATCAACTCCTTGATCGTGCCAACCCAATAGACACTTTCGGAGATACCTGTAGTGTACCTTTATAGCCACCCAGTTACGTTGTGACATTTGGCACACCCAAAGTATTCCTACGGTATCCTGGAGTTGCACAATCTCATGGTCTAAGGAAATGATACTTGAAATTAGAAAAGCTTTAGCATACGAACTACATGATCTTTGTGCCAGGCTTAGGATTGGGTCTTGTCCATCACATCATTCTCCTAATGATGTGATCCCGTTATCAACGACATCCAATGTCCATGGTCAGGAAACCTTAACCATCTATTGATCAACGAGCCAGTCAACTAGAGGCTTACTAGGGACATGGTGTTATCTATGTATCCACACATGTATCTGAGTTTCCTATCAATACAATTCTAGCATGGATAATAAACGATTATCATGAACAAGGAAATATAATAATAACCAATTTATTATTGCCTCTAGGGCATATTTCCAACAGCGCCTATGTTTAATTTGTGCTTTTGCAACATACTCTCTTTGGTCCCTTTAACTTGGGTAGCAAGCCCCCAAGTTTTTTTATTTATTTATATATTTATATATATGGCCTATTAGCCAGATCAAAGGGTAATCGTCACTTTGCTTTATAAAGCAGAAGCCCCCATGTGACCATAATAAGATAAGCCATAAGGCAGGATACCCATGTTTGAACTGCGCATCATGGCAGCAAGTTCTCTTTGGCAACCTTTAATTTTTCTGAGAACTCGAACTTGCGAGAGATGAATTCTTTTTGAACCGGAATTTCAAACCGGATATTGAGAGCTTTAAAGCTTTATGAGAGACAGATTTCCCTTGAACCGGATTTTTAACCGGAATCCTTCCCGATAACCCGGAATTCTTCTATTGAGCCAGAACTCTATGATTGTCATCACTTTTTTATGCCAGAAATTTTTCTGACGTCCTTCTAATTCTCACCAATAGGGCAGTAACCTCCAGGGACGGGTTATTTTTCCCTCTAATGACCCGGAGTTCTTGAATTTTGCTGAAACTAGCAACATTTGCTGAGTCCTATCATCATAGCCCCCTAGTCTTAAGATGACTCGAAGAGTTGGCTTGAGATTCTTCATATTTTGACCATAGCATAAGATGTATATCATTGGCATTGATAACGCGATGTGAATCCACAAAAGGTTGAGCCGACAGCGGCAGGTTTATAAATGATCCCGTACGAGCTGTGCCAGCAACTCGGCTAATGGTTCATTCCGACTGGCTGTTTTGAAGTTAACCAAGCTATAGTGGCGGTGACTTGTGCGCCTGCCCATTGGGCCATCCAGTGCAGACGGCGGCTGATAATATATGATAATTTGCCACCAATTTGTTGGAAGAAAACCGGGCTACCCGAGCAGTGACTGGCTTTATACTCAATAAACAGCTCATGCAGACAGGTGCAGCCCGGTGTGTTGATGTAGACCAGGCCGCGAGAGACGGACGGTAAATACGACCGCAGCATCAGAGGCGATATAGACAGATGAGTCGGCCACGGTGTTGTAAGCCAGTGCGGTCACACAAGTTGTCCTCCTCGTTGTAAGTCAGCGTGGCTGCGTGAACTGGCCACGAGAGCAGACGGGCGAGTCATCCGTGGCGTTGTAAGCCGGTGCGGTCGCGAGAGACGACCACGACATTTTAAGCCAGTGTGGGAGTCCGTTGAGTAACGGCGACCACCTGTGCCAAATGATGTTGGCACGCCTCCATCTCCGCGGTCCAATGTCATTTTATAATGAATAATTCTCATGCATATAAAATACAGCAGGGAAAAGTAGTTTGCTCGGATGAATTAATTTGTACTTCAAAATAAATAGGGTAAATAGCATCTGGTATTTTTTGTCAACACAAGCAGATGAATTCTGCGTGTGACAATAACTAAGTAGATTTTTGAGCTATACTGTATTAGTACTGATGTTCCATTGAATCTCTGGATCCTTCTTTTGCGCACCAGAATAGCAACAATTGATGGGACTTCAGACGGCAGCATGCGCCCCCATATTTTTTTCTCAACTGGTCTTCGGGTCTTCAAAGAGTATGATAACAGTGCAAATCACTTAGGCTTTTGCGGTGGTGCATCAGTCCGATTTTGTATTGTACTAGTAGTACAATTCGTACATAGATGGCTTGATTTCTTTTTCCTTGATCCACTTGAACATCCTCTCAATCGATGCAGCAGTCGTGCACGCGCATGATCCATCAGCGGCCGTCGCAATTTTTTTAAACTGCTAATGCTTCAGCGCATGCATGCGCAGCGTGCTCGTGAGTCATAACACCCGAGACTGTAGCCTTGAAATTCGGGGTGTTAGGCCCCCTCCTCCCTTTTGATGATCCAGTAGTAGTTCTTGAGCTCTTCCCCGATTAATCTCTGATGCCCGCTCTCGATCATAGACGGAAAAAATGTGAATTGTACTCAGATCAGACCAGTTCACTTTTATCTTTTAGCTCAAGCGTCTAATCAATTAAGGAATATTCCTCCTGATGTATCTCACGTGGGCTAGTAACCCCTTTTTCCTTTCCTTTTGAGCCATGAGTCCGACTTGATTTCCTGGCCGCTGGTACTCTGCATCGCGAGCGCCTCGGAAACAGCTGAGGTGGAGACGTGTTCGTGCTTCTGAACCTAACGTGTGTGATGGAACTCTTGTCAGTCTTGATGATGTGCAGGTGCAGCGGCGTCGTACAGCAGCTTGCAACATAATCGATCTTCGACGGGAAAATCGCAGCAGCGGCAGCACTCGGAAAAAACTATAATTTCTCAAAGAAAATTGACTTTGCCGACTCTGTCTAAGTTTGTCCCACGCCGGGTTACTCTGCGTAATACTTCCATGCCCGCTCATCTTCATCCGGCAAATCACAAACTTCTCGAAACTCTAGGAATAGGTCCCTCCAAGAACTCAACACCACCATGCGCAGGCCCCACAGTGGGCGCCAACTGTCGTGGAATTGTCACGACAGATGTCCTAGTGCGAGGACTTAGTCATGAGGCCAACGCATCTATGTGGTAGCTTGAATGGGGTTGGTAGGAATCGAGAGACGCGAGGTTTTACCCAGGTTCGGTTCCTCATGGTGGAGGTAAAAACCTACATCCTGCTTCATTGATATTAATGATCATCACGATTACAGGGGTGCTCTATCTCGAGAGCTATTGACTTGTCCGTCTATCTAGACTTAAGAAACTTGTGGAACCTCTCCCTCTTGGGGAGCCCTGTCCCTCCTTATATATGTTGAAGGGGGGCGTCTTACATGACTAGTCCTATTAGGATTAGGATTACTCTATTACAAGTGGAGTCCTAGTCTTACTTCCTTTGTAAGGGAATATTCCTTATGCTTTCCTCTTAAACCGGCCCAGCATAGCTTGAGTCGGACTTCTATGAACCACCTTCTGGGCCACCGGGGCTTGTTGTCCGCCTGACCCGTGATACGTCTCCAACGTATCTATAATTTTTGATTGTTCCATGCTATAATATTATCAACCTTGGATGTTTTATATGCTATTTTATATGTTTTTTGGGACTAACCTATTAACCTAGAGCCCAGTGCCAGTTTCTGTTTTTTCCTTATTTTTGAGTTTTACAGAAAAGGAATACCAAACGTAGTCCAATTGACGTGCCAATTTTTAACGATTTTTTATGGACCAAAAGAAGACCCCAGAGTAAAAGAGTTGGGCCAGAAGAGTCCCGGGCCATCCATGAGGGTGGGGGCGCCCCCCCCCCCCCCCCCCGGCGCATGGGCCTACCTCATGCATGACTCGGGCACCTTCTTGACGTGAGACCGATGCCAAAAATTCCTATAAATACAAAAACCTCCAGAATATAACCTAGATCGGGAGTTCCGCCGCCGCAAGCCTCTGTAGCCACCAAAAACCAATCAACACCTGTTCCGGCACCCTGCCGGAGGGGGGAATCCCTCTCCGGTAGCCATCTTCATCATCCCGGCGCTCTCCATGACGAGGAGGGAGTAGTACATCCTCGGGGATGAGGGTATGTACCAGTAGCTATGTGTTTGATCTCTCTCTCTCTCTCGTGTTCTGGATTTGGCACGATCTTGATGTATCGCGAGCTTTGCTATTATAGTTGGATCTTATGATGTTTCTCCCCCTCTACTCTCTTGTGATGAATTGAGTTTTCCCTTTGAAGTTATCTTATCGGATTGAGTCTTTAAGGATTTGAGAACACTTGATATATGTCTTGCATGTGCTTATCTGTGGTGACAATGGGATATCCCGTGATCCACTTGATGTATGTTTTGGTTATCAACTTGCGAGTTTTGTGACCTCGTGAACTTATGCATAGGGTTGCCACATGTTTTCGTCTTGACTCTCCGGTAGAAATTTTGGGGCACTCTTTGAAGTTCTTTGTGTTGGTTGAATAGATGAATCTAAGATTGTGTGATGCATATTGTATAATCATACCCACGGATACTTGAGGTGATATTGGAGTATCTAGGTGACATTAGGGTTTTTGTTGATTTGTGTCTTAAGGTGTTATTATAGTACTAACTATAGGATAGATTGATCGGAAGGGATAGCTTCATGTTATTTTACTATGGACTCGTGAATAGATTGATCAGAAAGGATAACTTCGAGGTGGTTTCGTACCCTACAATAATCTCTTAGTTTGTTCTCCGCTATTAGTGACTTTGGAGTGACTCTTTGTTGCATGCTAAGGGATAGTTATATGATCCAATTATGTTATTATTGTTGAGAGAACTTGCACTAGTGAAAGTATGAACCCTAGGCCTTGTTTCAACACATTGCAATACCGTTTTTGCTCACTTTTACCACTTGCTACCTTGCTGTTTTTATATTTTCAGATTACAAAAACCATTATCTACTATCCATATTGCACTTGTATCACCATCTCTTCGCCGATCTAGTGCACCTATACAATTTACCATTGTATTGGGTGTGTTGGGGACACAAGAGACTCTTTGTTATTTGGTTGCAGGGTTGTTTGAGAGAGACCATCTTCATCCTACGCCTCCCACGGATTGATAAACCTTAGGTCATCCACTTGAGGAAAATTTGCTATTGTCCTACAAACCTCTGCACTTGGAGGCCCAACAATGTCTACAAGAAGAAGGTTGTGTACTAGACATCAAGCTCTTTTCTGGCACCGTTGCCGGGGAGGTGAGTGCTTGAAGGTATATCTTTAGATCTTGCAATCGAATCTTTTAGTTTCTTGTTTTATCACTAGTTTAGTTTATAAAAGAAAATTACAAAAAAATGGAATTGAGTTTACCTCATACGCTTCATCTTTTTAATATTTTCTGTGAGAATGATGGAAAGGAAAATTGTGCTCAAGTGCTAGAAGAATAAGTATATAAAATGTTTGGCACTAAATCTTTGAATGATGAGCATGACTGCAATGTTGTTAGTATGAACTCCTTGAATATCCATAGTGCATGATTGCACTAGTCATAATGAAAATGTCTCTTATAAGCATGTCAATTTTTGTGGAGTGCATATAGTTTGCATGTACACACCAAATAGGGAATATAGATTTTGCAAGAGGCATAAGTATTTGGAAACTAAATGGTTGCAAGAAAGGCTAGATGTTTGTGCTGAAAATTTAAACTTTCTTAGTCGTACTTGTGAACTTTGCAATGAATGTGGCCATTTAAGTCTCCAATGCAAATTGTTTCATGATCGAATCGTGTCCAAGAATTGTGATGACTTGATTTCCCTTGCATATCATAATGAACTTAGTTTGCTTTTGGGTTATGACGAAATGAAACGTATAACTAAGGATCTTCCAGAATTTGTCCTTGATAAAGTTCTTGCTTTTGATCTAGAAGAAATTTTTATGTATTGTGCGGTGAATTGCATTGAAAATCCTTATATTGCCAATTACATAAAGACAAGAAAACATATAGAATATGAAGAGAATACTAATGAAAGGGAAGAGACCTCCCAATATCATCCTATTATTTCTTATGATGAATCAGGTAACTAGGAGGAGCCTTCTATTCAACCAATCTCATTAATAAGGAGCTCAAAAAAGAGGGTTAAACCCACACATGATGTGAAGAAGAAAAAGGAAAGATGGAGAAGTAAAGGTAGAAAGGTATCCCTCCCAAATGATGTTGCTCCTATTGCTTATTGTGATGGTGATAATTGCTATACCATTGGTGCTATCCATTCTATTAATGATGAGAGTGATTATTCTTATGATATGAAAAGGCCCAAGCTTGGGGATGCTATGTTTGATGAGAATGACATGTTTGATAATATATTTGCTGCAATTAATGTTTGTCCCAAGCTTGGGGATGCTATGTTTAATGAAGATGATATTTTTAGCCTCCCAAGTTTTGATATGCGAATTTGTTATGATGATAGCATGCCCCCCCCTACTTATGATGATTATATTGATGAAAGTGGGTTTGGAAGAGTGTCAACTATAGGAAGTAATGATCCCACTATTTTGGAGGGTGTTGAATCTTATTGTGAGAATTATGAAAGTGAATTTGGAGATGTCATGACTTTATTTAGTAATGATTCCACTATCTTGGAAGAGGTTTCAATTGATTATGATGAGAACAAAGTTTCTACTTATGATGATTATTGTGATGACACATATGCTATAAAATGTAGTGATGATTATATTAAAACTTGTCATGATTATGATTACCCTTTTCCTGAATATTACTCTTTTAGTGTAGAAACAATTTTTAGTATTCGAGTTTCTTATGTTACTCCCACTATTCCGAATGAGAAGAATTGTGCCTATGTGGAGAGTAGTAAATTTTCTATGCTTGTAGATCATGAAAAGAATGCTTTGTGTGATAGTTATATTGTTTAATTCATTCATGATTCTACTGAAAATTATTATGAGGGAGGAACATATGCTTGTATGAATTGCAATAATATCAAGTTTCCTCTCTATGTGCTTAAAGTTTTAAAGTTATGCTTGTTTTGCCTTCCTATGCTAGTTGATTATTGTTCCCATAAGTTGTTTGCTCACAAAATCCCTATGCATAGGAAGTGGGTTAGACTTAAATGTGCTAGTCATATTCTTCATGATTCTCTCTTTATGTTTCAATTCTTATATTTTATGTTAGCATCATTGAAATCATCA
Source organism: Triticum aestivum (assembly GCF_018294505.1). Lineage (NCBI taxonomy): Eukaryota > Viridiplantae > Streptophyta > Magnoliopsida > Poales > Poaceae > Triticum > Triticum aestivum. The sequence continues at coordinate 122,285,245 of NC_057797.1, forward strand.
TGCCTAGCTAGGGGCGTTAAACGTTAGCGCTTGTTGGGAGGCAACCCAATTTTATTTTTGTTCCTTGCTTTTTGTTCCTGTTTAGTAATAAATAATCTGTCTAGCCTCTTGTTAGAGGTGGTTTTATGCTTTAATTAGTGTTTGTGCCAAGTAGAACCTTTGGGAAGAATTGGGGAAAGTCTTTGCGATCTTGCTGTAAAAAACAGAAACTTTAGCGCTCACGAGATTTACTGCCATTTTTTACTGGAGAGTGCTATTTAGTTAATTATTTTTGCAGATGATTAATAGATAAATTCCTCACATCAACCAATTTATTTCAGAATTTTATGAGTTCCATAAGTATATGTTCGATCCAGATTACTACAGACTGTTGAGTTGTTGACAGATTCTGTTTTCTATGTGTTGTTTGCTTATTTTGATGAATCTATGAGTAGTATCGGAGGGTATGAACCATAGATGAGTTGGAATACAGTAGATATTACATCAATATGAATTTAGAATGAGTTCACAATAGTACCTAAGTGGTGATTTATTTTCTTATACTAACGGAGCTTATGAGTTTTTGTTAAGTTTTGTGTTGTGAAGTTTTCAAGTTTTGGGTAAAGATTCAATGGACTATGGAATAAGGAGTGGCAAGAGCCTAATCTTGGGGATTCCCAAGGCACCCCAAGGTAATATTCAAGGACAACCAAGAGCCTAATCTTGGGGATGCCCCGGAAGGCATCCCCTCTTTCGTCTTCGTTCATCCGTAACTTTACTTGGAGCTATATTTTTATTCACCACATGATACGTGTTTTGCTTGGAGCGTCATTTTGTTTTATTTTGTTTTGCTTGCTGTTTGAATAAAATACCAAGATCTGAAATTATTAAATGTTTGAGAGTCTTCACATAGTTGCATAATTCTTCGACTACTCATTGAGCTTCACTTATATTTTTCGGAGTAGTTTGTCATTTGCTCTAGTGCTTCACTTATATCCTTTTAGAGCACGGCGGTGGTTTTATTTTGAAGAAATAGATGAACTCTCGTGCTTCGCTTATATTATTTTGAGAGTCCTAAACAACATGGTAATTTGCTTTGGTTATGAATTTAGTCCTAATATGATGGGCATCTAAGATGGGTATAATAAGAACTTTCATATAAAGTGCATTGAATACTATGAGAAGTTTGATACTTGAGATTGTTTTGGGATATGAAGATGGTGATATTAGAGTCATGCTAGTTGAGTAGTTGTGAATTTGAAAAATACGTGTGTTGAAGTTTGTGATTCCCGTAGCATGCACATATGGTGAACCGTTATGTGATGAAGTCGGAGTATGATTTATTTATTAATTGTCTTACTTATGAGTGGCGGTCGGGGATGCGCGATGGTCTTTTCCTACCAATCTATCCCCCTAGGAGCATGCGCGTAGTACTTTGTTTCGATAACTAATAGATTTTTGCAATAAGTATGTGAGTTCTTTATGACTAATATTGAGTCCATGGATTATACGCTCTCTCACCCTTCCACCATTGCTAGCCTCTCTAGTACCACGCAACTTTCGCCGGTACCATAAACCCACAATTTACCTTCCTCAAAACAGCCACCATACATACCTATTATGGCATTTCCATTGGCATTCTGAGATATATTGCCATGCAACTTTCCACCGTTCCATTTATTGTGACATGCTCCATCATTGTCATATTGCTTTGCATGATCATGTAGTTGGCATCGTATTTGTGGCAAAGCCACCATTCGTGATTCTTTCATACATGTCACTCATGAGTCATTGCACATCCCGGTACACCGCCGGAGGCATTCATATAGAGTCATATTTTGTTCTAAGAATCGAGTTGTAATTCTTGAGTTATAAGTAAATAAAAGTGTGATGGTCATCATTATTAGATCATTGTCCCATGTGAGGAAAGGATGATGGAGACTACGATTCCCCGACAAGTCGGGATGAGGCTCTGGACGAAAAAAAAGAAGGCCCAAAAAATGAGAGAAAAAAGAGAGAAGGGACAATGCTACTATCCTTTTACCACACTTGTGCTTCAAAGTAGCACCATGATCTTCATGATAGAGAGTCTCCTATGTTGTCACTTTCATATACTAGTGGGAATCTTTCATTATAGAACTTGGCTTGTATATTCCAATGATGGGCTTCCTCAAAATGCCCTAGGTCTTCGTGAGCAAGCGAGTTGGATGCACACCCACTTAGTTTCTTTTTGAGCTTTCATACACTTATAGCTCTAGTGCATCTGTTGCATGGCAATCCCTACTCACTCACATTGATATTTATTGATGGACATTTCCATAGCCCGTTGATACGCCTAGTTGATGTGATACTGTCTTCTCCTTTTGTCCTCTCCACAACCACCATTCTATTCCACCTATTGTGCTATATCCATGGCTCATGCTCATGTATTGCGTGAATATTGAAAAAGTTTGAGAACATCAAAAGTATGAAACAATTGCTTGGCTTGTCATCGGGGTTGTGCATGATTTAAATATTTTGTGTGATGAAGATAGAGCATAGCCAGACTATATGATTTTGTAGGGATAGCTTTCTTTGGCCATGTTATTTTGAGAAGACATAATTACTTTGTTAGTATGCTTGAAGTATTATTATTTGATGTCAATACTAAACTTTTGTCTTGAATCTTATGGATCTAAATATTCTTGCCACAATAAATAGAATTACATGGATAAATATATTAGTTAGCATTCCACATCAAAAAATTTGTTTTTATCATTTACCTACTCGAGGACGAGCATGAATTAAGCTTGGGGATGTTTGATACGTCTCCAACGTATCTATAATTTTTGATTGTTCCATGCTATTATATTATCAACCTTGGATGTTTCATATGCACTAGTAAAATGCCCGTGCATTGCAACGGGTTAGAAAAACTATGATGTTCCAATCAAGCAACTGAGAACATATAATGTATTATAGCCCACCTTATTAATCCAAAATTAAATAAAACTGAGCGCTAGTTGCACTTATAAGAATATAATACATTTAGTTGATGGATTACATGCGAGAAGCTTAGAGACCCCAATTTATTCTAAAAATCTTAGTTTAAATTTAGCAACTGAAACTTCCGTTATTCATCATAGAGATACAAATTGTGACTCTGTTTTTTTTGGAATTTTCATTTTAGACACAACAAAATAGAATACTACTTATATATATATATATATGCATCTATGAAAATTTTCAAGACACTTTGTAGAGTTTTGAGCATCGAAATATTTAAATTTATGCTAATCCGGAGAAGCTTAGAAGGAGTAGAGAAGAAAGAGATATTCCAACCAATTTCTTTATTTTTATTTTATTTCAACCCCTCCTTTTGCCACTGACCAGTGGGTCTCTTGGGTGAGTCCAGCAGCGTCAGCTACCCAACTCCAAGGGACACGCGCCGGCAAGGGCCACAACCCCCCGCCCAGCTGTCTCTTCATCTTTTCTCCTCCTCCACTCCACTACCTCATTCCTCACTCTTTTCCTCCCCCTGGATCCCCTTTCTTGTCAAGCTCGCTGGGGACGCCATCGATTGCCATTGCAACGCCAGCCATTGGCACCGGTGGGATCCGCTAGCAGTCGCTTCGGATCGACGCTCACGCCTCCGGCTCCGACATGCACGCCCGCTGGAGGCCGCCGTCGACTACCTCATTTCACCGGTGCGCTCTTGCTCCTAGGTACTACCCTAGCTCCATTGTTGCTCTTGCCGTCCCTTTAATGGTGATTCCGGGCACCGGCGTGCAGGTACATCTTGAACTAACGTTGCTTTTCTCGGTTCTGTAGGCCGCTCCGCCGCTGTTGCGACGCCGCCGCGGTCATCCTCCTCCCCCAGCAGCTCTAGGGGCTATGACGGGCTCCGCATCGTCCGCGTCTCCTCTAGACTATGGACTCGAAGCCGTGGGTCCCTCCTACTTCTTCCTCGATCGCTAACCGCCATTGACGCGCCATCCAAAACTTGCCGCCATCCGTCCTCTCACCTCCGCTGCTCCGCCCGACCGTACCACGAACAGCAAGGTGAGGATTTATCTCTGCCTGCTACTACTGCTCGCTGTTCGCTTGCTTTACTGCTTGCTATTGTTCCCGCTGAGGGCTGCTTGCTTTGTTGCTTGATGTTGCTGGTTGTTTTGCTTGCCGCTGCTGCTTGCTTTTGTTGCTTGCTGCTGCTGGCCTTGAGTTGCGGGTAAATGAGAGAAAGAAAGGAACTTTTACATTTGCATAGGGAGACGACCGTATTTAGATTCACCTATAAATGGCTATGTTTCAGTACCGTTTTTTTTACTTGTTCATTGTACTGTCAAACTAAGGCTAGTCTTTCATGTGCATAAAAGTTTCAGAAAAGTGCTCAACCTGTTGAACTTGGAAAATCCATTAAAAATCATTCCAGTTTCTGTTTGGAGTAGTACTGATATGGAGTTGGCTGGTTTAAATTGTACTGTAGCAACGGAAAATATGAACATAGTCAATATTATTGCTTGGAAGTAAAAGATCATGCACTTTAACAACACATCTTTAGTGTTGGGGAACGTAGTAGTTTCAAAATTTTCCTACGCACACGCAAGATCATGGTGATGCATAGCAACGAGAGGGGAGAGTGTAATCTACATACCCTCGTAGACCAACAGCGGAAGCGTTATGAAAACGCGATTGATGTAGTCGTATGTCTTCACGGCCTGATCGATCAAGCACCGAAACTACGGCACCTCCGAGTTCTAGCACACGTTCAGCTCGATGACGATCCCTGGACTCCGATCCAGCAAAGTGTCGGGGAAGAGTTCCGTCAGCACGACAGCGTGGTGACGATCTTGATGTTCTACTGTCGCAGGGCTTCGCCTAAGCACCACTACAATATTATCGAGGACTATGGTGGAAGGGGCACCGCACACGGCTAAGAGAACGATCTTGGAGATCAACTTGTGTGTCTAGGGGTGCCCCCTGCCCCCGTATATAAAGAAGCAAGGGGGGGTGCGGCCGGCTCTAGGAGGAGGCGCGCCGGAGGAGTCCTACTCCTACCGGGAGTAGGACTCCCCCCTTTCCCTAGTTGGATTAGGACTTGGGGGGAAGGAGGAGAGGGAAGAAAGGAAAGGGGGGCGCCGCCCCCCTCCTTGTGCAATTCGGACATGGGGGGGGGGAGGGGCGCGGGGCAGCCCCTAGGCCTCCTCTCCTCTTCCTCCACTAGGCCCATTAAGGCCCATTAGGTTACCGGGGGGTTCCGGTAACCTCCCGGTACTCCGGTAAAATGCCGATTTCACCCGGAACACTTCCGATGTCCAAACATAGGCTTCCAGTATATCAATCTTTATGTCTCGAACATTTCGAGACTCCTCGTCATGTCCGTGATCACATCCGGGACTCCGAACAAACTTCGGTACATCAAAATATATAAACTCATAATGAAACTGTCATCGTAACGTTAAGCGTGCGGACCCTACGGGTTCGAGAACAATGTAGACATGACCGAGACATGTCTCCGGTCAATAACCAATAGCGGAACCTGGATTCTCATATTGGCTCCCACATATTCTACGAAGATCTTTTATCGGTCAGACCGCATAACAATATACTTTGTTCCCTTTGTCATCGGTATGTTACTTGCCCGAGATTCGATCGTCGGTATCTCAATACCAAGTTCAATCTCGTTACCGGCAAGTCTCTTTACTCGTTTCATAATACATCATCTCGCAACTAACTCATTAGTTGCAATGCTTGCAAGGCTTATGTGATGTGCATTACCGAGAGGGCCCAGAGATACCTCTCCGACAATCGGAGTGACAAATCCTAATCTCGAAATACGCCAACCCAACATGTACCTTTGGAGACACCTGTAGAGCTCCTTTATAATCACCCAGTTATGTTGTGACGTTTGGTAGCACACAAAGTGTTCCTCCGGCAAATGGGAGTTGCATAATCTCATAGTCATAGGAACATGTATAAGTCATGAAGAAAGCAATAGCAACATAGTAAACGATCGGGTGCTAAGCTAATGGAATGGGTCATGTCAATCACATCATTCTTCTAATGATGTGATCTCGTTAATCAAATAACAACTCTTTTGTTCATGGTTAGGAAACATAACCATCTTCGATTAACGAGCTAGTCAAGTAGAGGCATACTAGTGACACTCTGTTTGTCTATGTATTCACACATGTACTATGTTTCCGGTTAATACAATTCTAGCATGAATAATAAACATTTATCATGATATAAGGAAATAAATAATAACTTTATTATTGCCTCTAGGGCATATTTTCTTCAGTCTCCCACTTGCACTAGAGTCAATAATCTAGTTCGCATCGCCATGTGATTCAACATTAATAGTTCACATCACCATGTGATTAACACCCATAGTTCACATCGTCATGTGACCTATACCCACAGGGTTTACTAGAGTCAGTAATCTAGATCACATTGTTTATGTGATTAACACCCAAAGAGTACTAAGGTGTGATCATGTTTTGCTTGTGAGATAATTTTAGTCAACGGGTCTGTCACATACAGATCCGTAAGTATTTTGAGAATTCTATGTCTACAATGCTCTGCATGGAGCTACTCTAGCTAATTGCTACCACTTTCAATATGTATCTAGATCAAGACTTAGAGTCATCCAGATCTGTGTCAAAACTTGCATCGACGTAACTTTTTACGACGAACCTTTTGTCACCTCCATAATTGAGAAATATTTCATTATTCCATTAAGGATAATTTTGACTGTTGTCCAGTGATCTACTCTTAGATCACTATTGTACTCCCTTGCTTAACACAGTGTAGGGTATACAATAGATCTGGTACACAGCATGGCATACTTTATAGAACCTATGGCTGAGGCATAGGGAATGACTTTCATTCTCTTTCTATCTTCTGTCGTGGTCGGGCTTTCAGTCTTACTCAATTTCACACCTTGTAACACAGCCAAGAACTCTTTCTTTGACTGTTCTATTTTTGAACTACTTCAAAATATTGTCAAGGTATGTACTCATTGAAAAAACTTATCAAGTGTCTTGATCTATCTCTATAGATCTTGATGCTTAATATGTAAGCAGCCTCACCGAGGTCTTTCTTTGAAAAACTTCTTTCAAAACACTCTTTTATGCTTTGTAGAATAATTCTACATTATTTCCAATCAACAATATGTCATTCACATATACTTATCAGAAATGATGTAGTGCTCCCACTCACTTTCTTGTAAATACAGGCTTCGCCGCAAGTCTGTATAAAACTATATGCTTTGATCATACTATCAAAGCGTTTATTCCAACTCTGAGAGGCTTGCACCAGTCCATAAATGGATCGCTGGAGCTTGCACACTTTGTTAGCTCCTTTTGGATCGACAAAACCTTCCGGCTACATCATATACAACTCTTCTTCCAGAAATCCATTCAGGAATGCAGTTTTGACATCCATTTGCCGGATTTCATAAAATGCGGCAATTTCTAACATGATTCGGACAGACTTAAGCATAGATACGGGTGAGAAACTCTCATCGTAGTCAACACCTTGAACTTGTCGAAAACCTTTTTGCGACAATTCTAGCTTTGTAGATAGTAACACTACTATCAGCGTCCGTCTTCCTCTTGAAGATCCATTTAATCTCAATGGCTCACCGATCATTGGGCAAGTCAATCAAAGTCCATACTTTGTTCTCATACATGGATCTCATCTCAGATTTCATGGCCTCAAGCCATTTCGCGGAATCTAGGCTCATCATCGCTTCCTCATAGTTCATAGGCTCGTCATGGTCAAGTAAGATGACCTCCAGAACTGGATTTCCGTACCACTCTGGTGTGGATCTCACTCTGGTTTACCTACGAGGTTCGGTAGTAACTTGATCTGAAGTTACATGATCATCATCATTAGCTTCCTCACTAATCAGTCTAGTAATCACAGGAACAGATTTCTGTGATGAACTACTTTCCAATAAGGGAGCTCATCAAGTTCTACTTTCCTCCCACTCACTTCTTTCGAGAGAAACTCCTTCTCTAGAAAGGATCCATTCTCAGCAATGAATAACTTGCCTTCGGATCTGTGATAGAAGGTGTACCCAACAGTCTCCTTTGGGTATCCTATGGAGACATATTTCTCCGATTTGGGTTTGAGCTTATCAGGATGAAACTTTTTCATATAAGCATCACAACCCGAAACTTTAAGAAACGACAACTTTGGTTTCTTGCCAAACCACAGTTCAGATTGTGTCGTCTCAACGGACTTAGATGGTGACTTAGATGGTGCCCTTTTAAACGTGAATGCAACTGTCTTTGATGCATAACCCCAAAACGATGTTGGTAAATCTGTAAGAAACACCATAGATTGCACTATATCCAATAAAGTATGGTTATGACGTTCGGACACACCATTATGCTGTGGTGTTCTAGGTGGCACAAATTTGTGAAACTATTCCACATAGTTTTAATTGAAGACCAAACTCGTAACTCAAATATTTGTCTCGGCGATCAGATCGTAGAAACCATATTTTTCTTTTTACGATGATTTTCCACTTCACTCTGAAATTCTTTGAACTTTTCAAATGTTTAGGACTTATGTTTCATCAAGTAGATATACCCATATCTGCTCAAATCATATGTGAAGGTCAGAAAATAACGATACCCGCTGCGAGCTTCAACACTCATCGGATCGCATACATCAGTATGTATTATTTCCAATAAGTCAGTTGCTCGCTCCATTGTTCCGGAGAACGGAGTCTTTAGTCATCTTGCCCATAAGGCATGGTTCGCAAGCACCAGGTGATTCATAATCAAGTGATTCCAAAATCCCATTAGCATGGAGTTTCTTCATGTGCTTTACACCAATATGACCTAAACAGCAGTGCCACAAATAAGTTGCACTATCATTATTAACTTCGCATATTTTGGTTTCAATATTATGAATATGTGTATCACTACGATCGAGATCCAATGAACTATTTTCATTGGGTGTGTAACCATATAAGGTTTTATTCATGTAAACAGAACAACAATTTATTCTCTTACTTAAATGAATAACCATATTACAATAAACATGATCAAATCATATTCATGCTCAACGCAAACACCAAATACCAGTTATTTAGGTTCAACACTAATCCCAAAAGTATAGGGAGTGTGCAATGATGATCATATCAATCTTGGAACCACTTCCAACACACATCGTCACTTCACCCTTAACTAGTCTCTGTTTATTCTGCAACTCCCGTTTCGAGTTACTAATCTTAGCAACTGAACTAGTATCAAATACTGATATAACACCCCAAATTTTCAATCTGGAATGTTATACATTAGATCATCATTGCATATCATATTTTATTTGCTTTTGGTTTTGATCCTAGAAATTCTACGCAACTCAAGGACCCACGGAGAGAGTTGGGGATTTCGTTATTTTCATATTTGAGTTTTCTCAAAAATTGAGAATAGGACCATTTGATTTTAATTATTTATCATCAATTATTTCTATTACAAAAATATGAGAGAGGGAATAAAATGACTTTCCCAAAATAAAGAAATATTGAGGATTTAATAATAAAATCAAGTAAGATTTTATTTTGGAGTTTTTCGGTATTTTATTTGAATTTAGGAAAAATGTGCGTTTTTCAAAATTGCATTTAGGCCCCAAATAAATGTTCACCTTGTGCGGCTTGATTCTAGAAGCCCGGGAAATTCTATTTCGGGTTTTTTGGAGTCCGTTTAGTATTTCTTTTTATTTTTCTTCTACGCGTAATTATTTAAAAAAACGCGCACCGACCTAACCGGGCCGTGTCCGACTAGGACTCTTGGCCCGGCAGGCTTCATAAGCCGCAGCCCAGCCCCAGGCCAAACCCTAGCCGCCAGCCCCGCCCGCCCTCGAGCCCCGCGCCGCCGCCGCTCGCGCCACCGCCCGCGCCGCCCGCCGCCACCGCCGCCGATGCCTCGCCGGACCCCGCCGCCGCCGACCCGCCGCCCGAGGTGCCTCGATTTCTGCGCCACCGTTTTCTCGAAAAAACCATTTGGTTTTTCCGTCGGTTTTTTTAGCTTCCGTTTTTTATTTAGATTGGTTTTTTCGGTTCAGGTTAAATAGCGAGCGTTCGCTTGTTCATTTGTTTTAACGAACGTATTCGTTGTTTAGATCTGGTTAACAAACGTTCATTCGTTAATCCGTTCGTCATTTTTCTTTTTCTCGGATTTTCCGTGATTATTTTCTGATCACAATTTCTGATCCGATTTCTGGTTTAGTATAACTTTTCGCTCGTTTATCGGAATGAGGCGATTCAAGCGCCTGGAGTTTCGTCTCAAAACCCTCTATCCGTCTAACCAACTTAAACAAGTTTTTGCCACTGTAAAATTTTCCTTAGATCCAGATTAGTAGAACGAAGTTGTTTTCTTTCGCCGTTTGACTTTCGTTGCTTCGTTCGATTTGATTCTTTTTGCAAACCGGAGTTCTTAAGTTGAACTTTCTGGTTAGATCTCTTACTTGAGTTTTACCTATGCATTAGATGAGTACTTATTATATGCTTGTTGTTTGTCTGCGATAGAATACCCAGAGTGCGCCGCCTGTTACTTCGAATCTCTAGGTTTCGCAGATCATCAGCAAGGCAAGTAACACTTGATCATACCTTTCCTACTACCCAGTTTTATTGCATTAGATCAAATCCTCAAACATTGCATGATTAGGATCTAATTAAATTGTGGGATGGGAAGTAGTTGAGGTAGTACCTATTACCTGTTTATTATCAAACCTTTGGGAGTTACTTCTACGTTTGCTTATTATTGCTATGATATGCTAGTAGACGTGGATTGGGTGAGTGATATCCATGATAGATGTGAGTTTGTTAATTAATGGTTTATCTAAGGTGGCAACTTAAACACACATCTGGGTGGATTGAGGCACTTGGGTAATCCAGGATTTGCCTGTTTTCTTTTGGACCGCCACCCAGGCTCAAAGGGATCATGAGATTTTTCATGCTAGAAACTTCCGTGTGCAGCCACAAGCTATTATGGGCTCTAGCATAGTTGACTAAGTCGTGCAAACTCTTACAGTGGTAGACTAGCAGATGTAGGGGATGTAGGTGGTACGGTCTACCCGATCGTAAGGTGCTAGCGCTTCTGAAAGACTATGTCTCGGTCATCCGTCTTCTCAAACACCATGTAGTGCGAGAAACCAAACGGAGGCGATCGAGTCTTGTGGGGAAAAGTGCGCAAACCTCTGCAGAGTGTATAAACTAATCATGGTTAGCCGTGTCCCCGGTTATGGACATCTTGAGTATCTAGTACCTGGATTATCATGTGAATCTCAACATGTTACCCTAATTTAATTTGGTTGGGTTTTGTTTAATGATGTTTAATTGGGATTGAGAATGCTGTCAACCATTCTCAATGTTTAACAACCACCATGATAGTTAAATAAATTTATTCCTTTGCAGTAGGGAAAAATTGGCTTTTCGCAAAAACTGTAACCATAGAGCTCTCCACCAGCCAAATATGCATATAGAATAGCTGTTTCATTCCATTACTCTCTATGTGTTACATTGCCAGCATATTCCATGTGCTGACCCGTTTTCGGGCTGCAACGTTAATGTTGCAGACTTTTCAGACGACGATTAAGGAGTTTTTAGGTCGTGGTTCTATACTCAGTGATGCCGTTGGAGTTGATGGACTCGCTTATCTTCCAAGCCTTCCGCTGTTATCGTTATTAGATGGCCTTAAGCCATGTTTATTGTAATAAGTTCTCTATTGAGACACTCGATGTAATAAGTGTGTGATTGCTACTCTGTTATAAATCCTCCGAGTACTGTGTGGTGTCAGCATTACTGATCCAGGGATGACACCGGAGCACAGAGATTGGACCGTTTGAGGTCTGGTCGCTACAGAGATGGTATCAGAGCACATGCTGACTGTAGGACACGACCACTAAGCTAAAGACCTAGATCACTACCTAGTCTCTTCTCTTCTGACTCCTCATCTTTTCTACTCTTTTAGGATGGCGGATGCAAGGAACAAATTCACGCAACCGGATGAAGATACACCCTTTGGACGTCACTTGAAGGAAGTCACTAGATACCTGAACATAGGAGTACCAAGCTTCACCGAACCTACAACGCCACTTTACCTGAAGAAGAGCGCTGGATGATTCAAGTTCAAGTTCCAGGAAGGACGTTCATGCCAGTCACTGAGCCCATAGAGTTTTCTTTTGATGCACCAACTTGGAGTCTAGGAAAGAGCATGGCAGCTCACATCATCATGGGACGCATTGGAGAAGTCTACCGCAATGATCTCAAGGATACTATCTACCAGATTTGTGGATGCCGAGATGAGCACTGGGAGATGATCAGCACCAGGAAGGATAGATCAATTGCAGCTTTTATCCAGGAGTTAAACCAGCACATTCGACGTCAGGAGAACCAGATGTGCGCCGACATGATAGACCTGAAGAAGGCAAGGACAAGAATCAAGGAACTGGAGGAAGAACTCAAGGCTACACGTGAAGATTATGAAGAAGAAATTGAAGTATTAGTCGGCAAGAATGCCGACCTAACAATGAAGATCGGGATATTTATGGGAGGCCCTACACCAGTAGATGAAGACGAAGAACCCAAGGAGATACGCCCGGAAGACTACATCATCATCGACGACACCGATTCGGATCCAGATGATAGCGATGATGACTATGTTGATGAAGCCGGAGCAGATATCATGGAGTCTGCAACCGAAGAATATTTCTAGTAGACCACCTCATCAGTAGTAGTAGTCCACCATGTAAATATTATAGTCCGAGCACTTTTGCGATAGTTAGATCGATTGTATGCCCTTGTTTGATTGAATGAATGAAGTGAATTGTTTGATTTTGCCTCATGTGCATATGGGTAGTGTTTTCTCTTTAGACCCCCTCTATTCTTAAATCTCATCTTTTCTAAACCCTCAGATGCCTCCGAGACGTGACCCCGGATTTACCTTTCCACCGGAGCTCACTCAGTTGATCCAGCAGCAGAACACATTGATGCAGTTGCTAGTCCAGAATCAGAATCAGGGGAACAACAACAACAATCCACCACCACCACCTGTTGATCATTTAGCCCGTTTTCTTAGGCTGAACCCGCCGGTGTTTTCCAGTAGCACCGAGCCAATAGTAGCAGATGATTGGCTCCGCAAGACAGCTAGAGAGTTGACCACAGCAGGATGCACGGATGCGGAGAAGGTGAAGTTTGCCGCACATCAGCTTGAAGGACCCGCAGCATCATGGTGGGAGAATTTCACAGCCACTTTCCCTGTCGACACTGTCACATGGGACCAGTTTCAGCAGGCTTTTCGCACTGCCCATGTTTCAGCAGGAGCTATGGCCATGAAGAAGCGTGAGTTTCGCAACTTGCGCCAAGGAGGACGGACAGTTGGCCAGTACGTGGAGGACTTTAGTAAATTAGCACGTTATGCCCCAGATGACGTTGCTACGGATGCAGCTAAGCAGGAGAAGTTTCTGGAAGGACTGAATGATGAGTTGAGCATGCAGTTGATGGTAGCAACCTTCAACAACTACCAGGAGTTGGTAGATCGTGCTCTTATGATTGAAGGGAAGCAGCAGCAAATTGAAAGTCGCAAGAGGAAGTATGCACAAGGAAAGTACAATTCAGGAGCTCAGCAGAAGCCACGTTTTACCCCTAGACCGGGAGGACATTTTCAGCATACCCATGGAGGAGGTAGCTCGCACAATCACAATGGCCCCAGGAATGGTAATGGTAATGGAGGAAGCAACGGCCAGAACCGCACCAACCCATCAACCCCAGCCAAGAAAGACCTGAGCCAAGTCACTTGCTTTAAGTGTTCGAAGACCGGACATTATGCCAATGAATGTCCTGAATTACAAAATGGAAATAGCAATGGAAGCTCTGGGAAGAAGCCGAACCCTTTCAACAGGGGACAGGTGAACCACGTTAGCGTGGAGGAGGTTGAAGCTCAGCCTGATGCAGTAATAGGTAAGTTTTTGGTTAAGTCATTTACTGCACTCGTTCTTTTTGATACTGGTGCATCGCATTCATACATCTCAAGGGGATTTGTGGATAAGTATAACCTGTCAACCCAAGCCCTTAGGTCACCCATGTTAGTAACCTCGCCTGGAGCAGAATATATGGCTAGTCGATGGTGTGATCGGTTACCGTTAAGGATTGGTAACTATGTTTTTCCCTTAGACCTAATAGTATTGGAATCCCAAGGATTGGATGTGATATTAGGCATGGATTGGTTATCAAAGTATGAAGGGAATATTGAATGTGCTAGTAAGTCAATTTTGCTTACCACCCCAGAAGGGAGAAGGATCAAGTATGTATCCCGACATGTGCCAAAGAGGACTCAAGTAAATTGCTTAACAGGAGTTGTGCAGGAGGAAGTACCAGTGGTAAAGGAATTCCCTGATGTATTTCCAGAGGAGTTGCCAGGCATGCCACCAGATAGAGACATTGAGTTTTTGATTGAGCTATTGCCAGGCACAGGGCCAATATCGAAGAGACCATACAGGATGCCTGCAAAGGATTTGGTGGAGATTAAGAAGCAAATTAAGGAGTTACTGGATAAAGGTTATATTCGCCCAAGTTCTTCACCTTGGGGATCGCCAGTACTTCTAGTGGAGAAGAAGGATGGATCGTTAAGGATGGTTGTCGATTATCGAGGATTGAATGAAGTAACAATCAAGAACAAGTACCCACTACCGATGATCAATGATCTGTTTGATCGATTGCAAGGAGCTAAGGTATTTTCCAAGATCGATCTGCGATCAGGATACCACCAGTTGAAGATTCGGGAACAGGATATACCCAAGACGGCTTTTACCACCAGGTATGGGCTGTACGAGTATACCGTTATGTCATTTGGTCTGACTAACGCACCTGCATATTTTATGAACATGATGAACAAAGTGTTTATGGAGTTTTTGGATAAGTTCGTCGTAGTGTTCATTGATGATATCCTGGTTTACTCAAAGAATGAAGAGGAGCATAAGGAACATTTGCGTTTGGTTCTTGGAAAGCTCAGGGAACATCAATTATATGCCAAGTTTAGCAAATGTGAGTTTTGGTTGAAGGAAGTAGGATTCCTCGGACACGTTATATCCGGAGAAGGTATAGCAGTTGACCCCACAAAGGTTATCACTGTGACCAATTGGGAAGCACCAACAACAGTTGGAGAGATCCGGAGTTTTCTTGGACTCGCAGGATACTACCGGAGATTTATTGAGAATTTCTCAAAGATTGCGAAGCCTATGATGGAGTTGTTGAAGAAAGATACCAAGTTCATATGGATGGAGGAATGTGAGGCTAGTTTCCAGGAGTTGAAGAAATGTTTGGTTACTTCACTAGTGTTGATTTTTCCAGACCAGACCAAGGATTATGAGGTGTATTGCGACGCTTCACGTCGAGGACTTGGAGCAGTGCTTATGCAGGAAGGGAGAGTTGTTTCATATGCCTCACGACAGCTTAAGCCTCATGAGTTGAATTATGCTACGCATGATTTGGAGTTAGCAGCCGTAGTGCATGCACTGAAGACTTCGAGACATTTTCTGATTGGAAACCATTGCGAGGTGTATACGGATCATAAGAGTTTGAAGTATATTTTCACACAGAAGGAGTTGAATCTCATACAAAGGAGATGGTTGGAGCTCATCAAGGATTATGATATGAAATTGCATTATCACCCCGGAAAGGCTAATGTAGTAGCCGACGCATTAAGCCGTAAGAGTCATGTCAACACCCTAATGACGGGAGAATTACCAAGGGAGTTAGTCGAAAATCTTCGAGAGTTATGTTTAGAAATAGTCCCGAGAGGCTATGTAGCAGCATTGGAGATTCAGTCTACATTGATGGATAAACTCAGAGAAGCCCAAAGGACTGACAAGGAGATTGCTTCTATTAAGGAGAAACTTAGCAAAGGAAAGGCTAAGGGATTTCGTGAGGATGAGCACGATACCCTATGGTTTGAAGACCGTGTTTACGTGCCCAATGACCCGGAGATCAGGAAGTTGATACTGCAAGAGGCACATGATTCACCATATTCGATTCACCCAGGAAATACCAAGATGTATTTGGATTTGAAGGATATTTTCTGGTGGACCGGAATGAAGAAGGATATTGCGGAGTACGTAGCAGTTTGTGATGTATGTCAGAGAGTGAAGGCAGAGCATCAGAAGCCAGCAGGATTGCTACAACCATTACCGATACCCGAATGGAAGTGGGATAAGCTAGGCATGGATTTTATTACAGGATTGCCCAGAACACGTTCAGGCTATGACTCGATTTGGGTTGTAGTCGATCGTTTGACAAAGGTAGCTCATTTCATCCCGGTAAAGACCACTTACACTAGTGCTAAGTTGGCAAAGATATACATGACCAGGATAGTATGTCTGCATGGAGTTCCGAGGAGTATCGTATCAGATAGAGGAACCCAGTTTACCTCAAAGTTCTGGAAGCAGTTGCACGAAACTTTGGGAACCAGGCTAGAATTCAGTACAGCTTTTCATCCACAGACAGATGGACAGACCGAGAGAGTCAATCAGATTTTGGAGGATATGCTGAGAGCTTGTGCGCTAGATTATGGATCTAGTTGGGACGACAATTTGCCATATGCAGAGTTCTCTTATAACAATAGCTACCAAACCAGTTTGAAGATGGCCCCTTTCGAAGCCTTGTACGGAAGGAGGTGCAGGACACCGTTGTCATGGGACGAAGTTGGAGACCACCAGTTGTATGGATCCGACTTGATTAAAGAGTCTGAACAGAAGGTGAAGTTGATTCGCGATAGGCTCAAGATAGCCCAGTCCAGACAAAAGATTTATGCAGATTCTAAACGCAAGGAGACAGTTTACGAAGTTGGAGATAGAGCTTATCTTCGAGTATCACCACTTCGGGGAACAAAGCGTTTTGGAGTTAAGGGAAAGTTAGCACCACGGTTTGTAGGACCATATCGAGTTTTGGAGCGTATGGGAGAAGTGGCCTACAAGTTGGAATTGCTCGAAGGATTGTTAGGAGTTCATGATGTGTTCCATGTTTCTCAGTTGAAGAAGTGCCACGCGGAGATGGCTGACATACCGTTGAGGGATACAGTGCCATTGGAAGCAATCCAGTTGGATAACAATTTGACCTATGAGGAGAAACCAGTTAAGATTCTCGAGTTTGCCAGTCGAGTCACTCGCAGCAAGGTTATCAAGTTTTGTAAGGTTCAGTGGAGCCACCACACGGAGGACGAAGCCACCTGGGAGCGAGAGGAAGATTTGCTCAAGGACCACCCTCACCTATTTTCTAGCCAACCTGAATCTCGAGGGCGAGATTCATCTTAAGGGGGGTAGGTTTGTAACATCCCAAATTTTCAATTTGGAATGTTATACATTAGATCATCATTGCATATCATATTTTATTTGCTTTTGGTTTTGATCCTAGAAATTCTACGCAACTCAAGGACCCACGGAGAGAGTTGGGGATTTCGTTATTTTCATATTTGAGTTTTCTCAAAAATTGAGAATAGGATCATTTGATTTTAATTATTTATCATCAATTATTTCTATTACAAAAATATGAGAGAGGGAATAAAATGACTTTCCCAAAATAAAGAAATATTGAGGATTTAATAATAAAATCAAGTAAGATTTTATTTCGGAGTTTTTCGGTATTTTATTTGAATTTAGGAAAAATGTGCGTTTTTCAAAATTGCATTTAGGCCCCAAATAAATGATCACCTTGTGCGGCTTGATTTTAGAAGCCCGGGAAAATTTATTTCGGGATTTTTGGAGTCCGTTTAGTATTTCTTTTTAATTTTCTTCTGCGCGTAATTATTTAAAAAAACGCGCACCGACCTAACCGGGCCGTGTCCGACTAGGACTCCTGGCCCGGCAGGCTTTATAAGCCGCAGCCCAGCCCGGGCCAAACCCTAGCCGCCAGCCCCGCCCGCCCTCGAGCCCCGCGCCGCCGCGCCGCGCCGCCGCCGCCCGCGCCGCCGCCGCCGCCGC
Organism: Triticum aestivum; assembly: GCF_018294505.1. Taxonomy (NCBI): domain Eukaryota; kingdom Viridiplantae; phylum Streptophyta; class Magnoliopsida; order Poales; family Poaceae; genus Triticum; species Triticum aestivum. Next base: position 122,303,191 of record NC_057797.1, read on the forward strand.
CACCGCGCCCGCCGCCGCCGCCCACCGCCGCCGCCGACCCGCCGCCGAGGTGCCTCGATTTCCGCACCGCCGTTTTTCTCAAAAAAACCGTTCGGTTTTCGTCGGTTTTTCGTCGGTTTTTTTAGTTTCCTTTTTTTATTTAGATCGGTTTTTTCGGTTTAGGTTAAATAGCGAGCGTTCGCTCTTCGTTCGTTTTAACGAACGTATTCGTCGTTTAGATCCGGTTAACGAACGTTCGTTCGTTAATCCGTTCGTCGTTTTTCTTTTTCTCGGATTTTCCGCGATTATTTTCTGATCGCGATTTCTGATCCGATTTTCGTTTTAGTATAACTTTTCGCTCGTTTATCGGAATCAGGCGATTCAAGCGCCTGGAGTTTCGTCTCGAAACCCTCTATCCGTCTAACCAACTTAAACAAGTTTTTGCCACTGTAAAAATTGCCTTAGATCCAGATTAGTAGAACGAAGTTGTTTTCTTTCGCAGTTTGACTTTCGTTGCTTCGTTCGATTTGATTCTTTTTGCAAACCGGAGTTCTTAAGTTGAACTTTCTGGTTAGATCTCTTACTTGACTTTTACCTGTGCATTAGATGAGTACTTATTGTATGCTTGTTGTTTGTCTGCGATAGAATACCCGGAGTGCGCCGCCTGTTACTTCGAATCTCTAGGTTTCGCGGATCATCAGCAAGGCAAGTAACACTTGATCATACCTTTCCTACTACCCAGTTTTATTGCATTAGATCAAATCCTCAAACATTGCATGATTAGGATCTAATTAAATTGTGGGATGGGAAGTAGTTGAGGTAGTACCTATTACCTGTTTATTATCAAACCTTTGGGAGTTACTTCTACGTTTGCTTATTATTGCTATGCTATGCTAGTAGACGTGGATTGGGTGAGTGATATCCATGACAGATGTGAGTTTGTTAATTAATGGTTTATCTAAGGTGGCAACTTAAACACACATCTGGGTGGATTGAGGCACCTGGGTAATCCAGGATTTGCCTGTTTTCTTTTGGACCGCCACCCAGGCTCAAAGGGATCATGAGATTTTTCATGCTAGAAACTTCCGTGTGCAGCCACAAGCTATTATGGGCTCTAGCATAGTTGACTAAGTCGTGCAAACTCTTACAGTGGTAGACTAGCAGATGTAGGGGATGTAGGTGGTACGGTCTACCCGATCGTAAGGTGCTAGCGCTTCTGAAAGACTATGTCTCGGTCATCCGTCTTCTCAAACACCATGTAGTGCGAGAAACCAAACGGAGGCGATCGAGTCTTGTGGGGAAAAGTGCGCAAACCTCTGCAGAGTGTATAAACTAATCATGGTTAGCCGTGTCCCCGGTTATGGACATCTTGAGTATCTAGTACCTGGATTATCATGTGAATCTCAACATGTTACCCTAAATTAATTTGGTTGGGTTTTGTTTAATGATGTTTAATTGGGATTGAGAATGCTGTCAACCATTCTCAATGTTTAACAACCACCATGATAGTTAAATAAATTTATTCCTTTGCAGTAGGGAAAAATTGGCTTTTCGCAAAACTGTAACCATAGAGCTCTCCACCAGCCAAATATGCATATAGAATAGTTGTTTCATTCCATTACTCTCTATGTGTTACATTGCCAGCATATCCATGTGCTGACCCGTTTTCGGACTGCAACGTTAATGTTGCAGACTTTTCAGATGACGATTAATGAGTTTTTAGGTCGTGGTTCTATACTCAGTGATGCCGTTGGAGTTGATGGACTCGCTTATCTTCCAAGCCTTCCGCTGTTATCGTTATTAGATGGCCTTAAGCCATGTTTATTGTAATAAGATCTCTATTGAGACACTCGATGTAATAAGTGTGTGATTGCTACTCTGTTATAAATCCTTCGAGTACTGTGTGGTGTCAGCATTACTGATCCAGGGATGACACCGGAGCACAGAGATTGGACCGTTTGAGGTCTGGTCGCTACAACTGAGGGGTTGCTATAAACACTAGTAAAGTACACATCAATAACATGTATATCAAATATACTTATGTTCACTTTGCCATCCTTCTTATCAGCCAATCACTTGGGGTAGTTCCGCTTCCAGTGACCACTCCCCTTGCAGTAGAAGCACTTAGTCTCAGGCTTAGGACCAGACTTGGGCTTCTTCACTTGAGGAGCAACTTGCTTGCTGTTTTTCTTGAAGTTCCCCTTTTTCCCTTTGCCCTTTTCTTGAAACTAGTGATCTTGTCAACCATCAACACTTGATGTTTTTCTCGATTTCTACCTTCATCGATTTCATCATCATGAAAAGCTCGGGAGTCGTTTTCGTCATCCCTTGCATACTATAGTTCATCACGAAGTTCTACTAACTTGGTGATGGTGACTAGAGAATTCTGTCAATCACTATTTTATCTAGAAGATTAACTCCCACTTGATTCAAGCGATTGTAGTACCCAGACAATCTGAGCAAATGCTCACTAGTCGAGCGATTCTCCTCCATCTTTTAGCTATAGAACTTGTTGGAGACTTCATATCTCTCAACTCGGGTATTTGCTTGAAATATTAACTTCAACTCCTGGAACATCTCATATGGTCCATGACATTCAAAACGTCTTTGAAGTCTCGATTCTAAGCCGTTAAGCATGGTGCACTAAACTATCAAGTAGTCATCATATTGAGCTAGCCAAACGTTCATAACGTCTGCATCTGCTCCTGCAATAGGTCTGTCACCTAGCGGTGCATCAAGGACATAATTCTTCTGTGCAGCAATGAGGATAAACCTTAGATCACGGATCCAACCTGCATCATTGCTACTAACATCTTTCAACACAATATTCTCTAGGAACATATCAAAATAAACACAGGGAAGCAACAACGTGAGCTATTGATCTACAACATGATTTGCAAAATACTACCAGGACTAAGTTCATGATAAATTTAAGTTCAATTAATCATATTACTTAAGAACTCCCACTTAGACAGACATCTCTCTAGTCATCTAAGTGATCACGTGATCCAAATCAACTAAACCATGTCCAATCATCACGTGAGATGGAGTAGTTTTCAATGGTGAACATCACTATGTTGATCATATCTACTATATGATTCACGCTCGACCTTTCGGTCTCTGTGTTCCGAGGCCATATCTGTATATGCTTGGCTCGTCAAGTATAACCTGAGTATTCCGCGTGTGCAACTGTTTTGCACCCGTTGTATTTGAACATAGAGCCTATCACACCCGATCATCACGTGGTGTCTCAGCACGAAGAACTTTCACAACGGTGCATACTCAGGGAGAACACTTCTTGATAATTAGCGAGAGATCATCTCAAAATGCTACTGTCAATCAAAGCAAGATAAGATGCATAAAAGATAAACATCACATGCAATCGATATAAGTGATATGATATGGCCATCATCATCTTGTGCTTGTGATCTCCATCTTCAAAGCACCGTCATGATCACCATCATCACCGGCGCGACACCTTGACCATCATCGTAGCATCGTTGTCGTCTCGCCAATCTTATGCTACCACGACTATCGCTACCGCTTAGTGATAAAGTAAAGCATTATAGCGTAATTGCATTGCATACAATAAAGCGACAACCATATGGCTCCTGCTAGTTGCCGATAACTTGGTTACAAAACATGATCATCTCATACAATAAAATTTAGCATCATGTCTTGACCATATCACATCACAACATACCCTGCAAAAACAAGTTAGACGTCCTCTACTTTGTTGTTGCAAGTTTTACGTGGCTGCTACGGGCTTAAGCAAGAACCAATCTTACCTATGCATCAAAACCACAACGATAGTTTGTCAAGTTGGTGCTATTCTAACCTTCGCAAGGACCGGGCGTAGCCATACTCGGTTCAACTAAAGTTGGAGAAACTGACACCCGCCAGCCACCTATGTGCAAAGCACGTCGGTAGAACCAGTCTCGCCTAAGCGTACGCGTAATGTCGGTCCGGGCCGCTTCATCCAACAATACCGCCGAACCAAAGTATGACATGCTGGTAAGCGGTATGACTTATATCGCCCACAACTCGCTTGTGTTCTACTCGTGCATATAACATCAACACATAAAACCAGGCTCTGATACCACTGTTGGGGAACGTAGTAATTTCAAAATTTTCCTACGCACCCGCAAGATCATGGTGATGCATAGCAACAAGAGGGGAGAGTGTAATCTACGTACCCTCGTAGACCGACAGCGGAAGCGTTATGAAAACGCGATTGATGTAGTCGTATGTCTTCACGGCCCGATCGATCAAGCACCGAAACTACGGCACCTCCGAGTTCTAGCACATGTTCAGCTCGATGACGATCCCCGGACTCCGATCCAGCAAAGTGTCGGGGAAGATTTCCGTCAGCACGACGGCGTGGTGACGATCTTCATGTTCTACTGTCGCAGGGCTTCGCCTAAGCACCACTACAATATTATCGAGGACTATGGTGGAAGGGGCACCGCACACGGCTAAGAGAACGATCTTGGAGATCAACTTGTGTGTCTAGGGGTGCCCCCTGCCCCCGTCTATAAAGAAGCAAGGGGGGTGCGGCCGGCTCTAGGAGGAGGCGCGCCGGAGGAGTCCTACTCCTACCGGGAGTAGGACTCCCCCCATTCCCGAGTTGGATTAGGACTTGGGGGGAAGGAGGAGAGGGAAGAAAGGAAAGGGGTCGCCGCCCCCCTCCTTGTCCAATTCGGACTTGGGGGGAGGGGCGCGCGGAAGCCCCTAGGCCTCCTCTCCTCTTCCTCCACTAGGCCCATTAAGGCCCATTAGGTTACCGGGGGGTTCCGGTAACCTCCCGGTACTCCGGTAAAATGTCGATTTCACCCGGAACACTTCCGATGTCCAAACATAGGCTTCCAATATATCAATCTTTATGTCTCGAACATTTCGAGACTCCTCATCATGTCCGTGATCACATCCGGGACTCCGAACAAACTTCGGTACATCAAAATATATAAACTCAGAATGAAACTGTCATCATAACGTTAAGCGTGCGGACCCTACGGGTTCGAGAACAATGTAGACATGACCAAGACATGTCTCCGGTCAATAACCAATAGCGGAACCTGGATGCTCATATTGGCTCCCACATATTCTACGAAGATCTTTTATCGGTCAGACTGCATAACAATATACTTTGTTCCCTTTGTTATCGGTATGTTACTTGTCCGAGATTCGATCGTGGGTATCTCAATACCTAGTTCAATCTCATTACCGGCAAGTCTCTTTACTCGTTTCATAATACATCATCTCGCAACAAACTCATTAGTTGCAATGCTTGCAAGGCTTATGTGATGTGCATTACCGAGAGGGCCCAGAGATACCTCTCCGACAATCGGAGTGACAAATCCTAATCTCGAAATACGCCAACCCAACATGTACCTTTGGAGACACCTGTAGAGCTCCTTTATAATCACCCAGTTACATTGTGACATTTGGTAGCACACAAAGTGTTCCTCCGGCAAATGGAAGTTGCATAATCTCATAGTCATAGGAACATGTATAAGTCATGAAGAAAGCAATAGCAACATACTAAACGATCAGGTGCTAAGCTAATGGAATGGGTCATGTCAATCACATCATTCTTCTAATGATGTGATCCCGTTAATCAAATAACAACTCTTTTGTTCATGGTTAGGAAACATAACCATCTTCGATTAACGAGCTAGTCAAGTAGAGGCATACTAGTGACACTCTGTTTGTCTATGTATTCACACATGTATTATGTTTCCGGTTAATACAATTCTAGCATGAATAATAAACATTTATCATGATATAAGGAAATAAATAATAACTTTATTATTGCCTCTAGGGCATATTTCCTTCATATAGATCTGGTAAAAATTCACAACTTGTATTAGAAAATGTTGTTGCCAATTTCAGTATCTCCATTTTCATCTTACTATATGACATCATATTCTTAGCTTTGTTTGACATGGCTAGGAGTTGTAAGATGCTGCCGTAGCTTATACAGGGCTCACTTTTGCCGGGCATGCCTCTTGCTCAGCTTGGCCACCATCCTCATGTGAATGGTCCTGTATTTCTGTTCAATAATTAGCTCACACAACGATGCTGCTCTTTGGCCTCTTTTCCATTCTAAAGTTCTCACGTATGTTTGTTCATTCATGAGGAGCTTGGTTGATATTGTTGACAGCTTGCAAACATATTTAAATTGGTGTGAATTCGTTTAATGGAGCAAGGTGGGACTATTCCATATGAAATAACCATGCATCTTCTTTTTTTCATGACAGGCATATGCTACAGGTCAATTGGCTACCTTGATTAGAATTTGATCCTATGAAAAGGTGGTGCATTTGATTCTCACCAGTGCACATAATTTCTACCATGGGGGCAGGCCCAGTCAGGCCCATCTGAGTGACAGAATAGCTAGGCAGCAGCCCAACCAAGCAACATACCACAAAATCGAACACGATGTACGAAGAATTACCAGACGGATGCACACACGCACAGCCGATGATATATATAGTCGGTCCATAACGGAATTTATTTATTTTTCGGTTAATTCCTTAACCGTGAAATTTTCATTTCTTATTTTAGTTCCCAGCGAATTTTATTTCCTCTTTAATTTAATTCCTTCCCTTCATGCCTCATATAATTAGCAAGATTTATTCTTTCCTTGTGAAATTTATTTCTTATTTAATTCCTTTCTTCATGCCTAGTATATAATAGGAAGTTTATTTATTCCTTTTTTCATTCTTTGCTTTAATTCCTTCCCTTCTTGCCTTATCATAAAGGCTGGAATTTATTTCATATTTTATTCTTGCCTTTAATTCCTTCCCTTTCTGCCTTATCATAAGGATGAAATTTATTTCTTTTTTCTTTTGCTTTCCTTCCATGCTCATAACAGCGGACCTTACTCCTCCGTTTAACTCAGTTTCCTTCATTGAAATTTTTCTTTAACAAAATTGTTTTAAATCATATAAAAGCATATCTTCCTCATCTTTTTAAAACAAAGCAATAAGTAGGTGGACTGGTTAGTGCGGGTCTAATATTTCCCATTGAGATGGGTTCGAGTCCCACTTGTAGCTCTATATTCTTTGCGGGTTGGCAAGGCGAGAGGGAAAAACAGGACGACCTGTGAGCGTGCTAAAGGCGCGTACAAAGAAAAAAAAACAGGATGACAGACGAAAAAAGGGGGCGACGTACAAAACAATTGATTGGACGAAAGAGGTGGGGAAACAATCCTCCCTTTAATATTAGGAAGAGATTTATATACTATGTTATATGATTTTTGGGACTAACCTACTAATCTAGAGCCCACTGCCAGTTTTTGTTTTTTCTTATTTTTGAGGTTTATATAAAAGGAATACCAAACGGAGTCCAAATGAAGTGCCAACTTTTGATGATTTTTTATAGATCAAAAGAAGACCCCTGAGTAAAAGAGTTGGGCCAGAAGAGTCCCGGGACATCCACGAGGGTGGGGTGCCCCCCCCCCCCCTGACGCGTGGGCCTACCTCGTGGACGACTCGGGCACCTTCTTGACGCGAGACCGACGCCAAAAATTCCTATAAATACAGAAACCTCTAGAAAATAACCTAGATCGGGAGTTCCGCCGCCGCAAGTCTCTATAGCCACCAAAAACCAATCTAGACCCGTTCTGGCACCCTGCCGGAGGGGGGAATCCCTCTCCGATGGCCATCTTCATCATCCCGGTGCTCTGCATGACGAGGAGGGAGTAGTTCACCCTCGGGGCTGAGGGTATGTACCAGTAGCTATTTGTTTGATCTCTCTCTCGTGTTCTTGATTTGGCACGATCTTGATGTATCGCGAGCTTTGCTATTATAGTTGGATATTATGATGTTTCTCCCCCTCTACTCTCTTGTGATGACTTGAGTTGTCCCTTTGAAGTTATCTTATCGGATTGAGTCTTTAAGTTTTGAGAACACTTGATGTATGTCTTGCATGTGCTTATCTGTGGTGACAATGGGATATCACGTGATCCACTTGATGTATGTTTTGGTGATCAACTTGCGAGTTTCGTGACCTCGTGAACTTATGCATAGGGGTTGGCACATGTTTTCATCTTGACTCTCCGGTATAAACTTTGGGGCACTCTTTGAAGTTCTATGTGTTGGTTGAATAGATGAATCTGAGATTGTGTGATGCATATCGTATAATCATACCCACGGAGACTTGAGGTAACATTGGAGTATCTATGTGACATTAGGGTTTTGGTTGATTTGTGTCTTAAGGTGTTATTCTAGTACGAACTCTAGGATAGATTGATTGGAAAGAATAGCTTCATGTTATTTTACTACGGACTCTTGAATAGATTGATCAGAAAGGATAACTTTGAGGTGGTTTCGTACCCTACAATAATCTCTTCATTTGTTCTCCGCTATTAGTGACTTTGGAGTGAATCTTTGTTGCATGCTGAGGGATAGTTATATGATCCAATTATGTTATTATTGTTGAGAGAACTTGCACTAGTGAAAGTATGAACCCTAGGCCTTGTTTCAACACATTGCAATACCGTTTTTGCTCAATTTTACCACTTGCTACCGTGCTGTTTTTATATTTTCAGATTACAAAAACCATTATCTACTATCCATAGTGCACTTGTATCACCATATCTTCACCGAACTAGTGCACCTATACGATTTACCATTGTATTGGGTGTGTTGGGGACACAAGAGACTCTTTGTAATTTGGTTGCAGGGTTGTTTGAGAGAGACCATCTTCATCCTACACCTCCCACGGATTGATAAACCTTAGGTCATCCACTTGAGGGAAATTTGCTACTATCCTAGAAACCTCTGCACTTGGAGGCCCAACAACGTCTACAAGAAGAAGGTTGTGTAGTAGACATAAACTCGCCCGTCGGGTTACTAATGAGCCGCCAAGATCGGGTGGGTTACCCGTGAATCGCCAAGCTCCGGGCGGGTCACCGGTGAGTCACCAAGATCCATCCGGGTCATACATCCAGCCGGGCTATACTGCAGGGTATATTCCTGACAGGTTCAGTTAGAGCGCAACACCTCGCACACACGCGCGTACGTGTACGAGAGAAACGTGCAAACATCCGTGCATAGCTCGGCCCCGACCACCCACCGTAACCGGGAACTCCCCGATATTTTCCTCGCCCTCGCTTCTACCATGTTTTTTCCGTCATGGACGGCCCAAAGAATGTCATGCAGCTGCGTCTCCGGTCCGCCTAGGACAAAAAGCCCATTTTTTGTCATGATTTTTTTCATAGAAATAGGATCCCACAACATCTATGATGATACCGGGTTTTGTCACAGTTATCGTCATAGAAGTGTCGTAAGCATGACAGAAAAAAATTTGTTCGGCCCAAAATGTCACGGATGTGTATTTTTTTGTAGTGTGTGTCACCTAGCAGTGCATTAAGGACATAATTCTTCTGTGCAGCAATGAGGATAATCCTCAAGTTATGGACCCAGTCCATGTAGTTGCTACCATCATATTTCAACTTAGCTTTCTCTAGGAACGCATTAAAATTCAGGGGAATGGTAGCTCGGGCCATTGATCTACAACATAGATGTGCAAAACTATTAAGACTAAGTTCATGATAAATTAAGTTCAATTAATCAAATTACTAATGAACTCTCACTTAAATAAACATCCCTCAAGTTATCTAACTGATACATGATCCAAATCAACTAACCCATGTCTGATCATCACGTGAGATGAGGTAGTCATCAATGGTGAACATCTCTATGTTGATCATATCTACTATGGTGTTCTGAGACCATGTATGTACATGCTAGGCTCGTCAAGTTTAACCCGAGTATTATGCATGTGCAAAATGGCCTTACACCCGTTGTATGTGAACGTAGAGTCTATCACACCCGATCATCACGAGGTGCTTCAAAATGACGAACTTTGGCAATGGTGCATACTCGGGAGAACACTTCTATCTTGAAATTTAGTGAAGGGATCATCTTATAATGCTATTGTCGTTCTAAGCAAAATAAGATGCATAAAGGATAAACATCACATGCAATCAAAATATGTGACATGATATGGCCATCATCATCTTGTGCTTTTGATCTCCATCTCCAAAGCATCATCATGATCTCCATCGTCACTGCCTCGACACCTCGATCTCCATCGTTGTGTCGGGGTCGTCTCGCCAACTATTGCTAATGCATAGCGATAAAGTAAAGCAATTACATGGCGCTTGCATTTCATGCAATAAAGAGACAACCCTAAGGCTCCTGCCGGTTGTCGATATTACAAAACATGATCATCTCATACATCAACATATATGATACGTCTCCAACGTATCTATAATTTATGAAGTATTCATGTTGTTTTATTATCATTCTTGGATGTTTTACAATCATTTTATAGCAACTTTATATCATTTTTTGGGACTAACCTATTGACCCAGTGCCCAGTGCCAGTTGTTGTTTTTTGCTTGTTTTTTACATGCAGGAAATCAATATCAAAGGAGTCCAAACACCGCGAAACTTTTTATGGATTTTTTATGGACCAGAAGACACCCAATGGGCCAGAGAAGCACCTAGGGGGTGCCCCGAGGGGGGCACAACCCACCAGGTGGGTTGTGCCCACCTCGGTGGCCTCCCCCTCTGTCGGTGTCAAAACCGGCGGATCTTGGGTAGGGGGTCCCAAACTGGGCGTCTAGGCGGATGGTAACAGGAGACGTGGGACACGATGTTTTTACCCAGGTTCGGGCCCTCTTGATGGACGTAAAACCCTACTCCTGCTTGATTGATCTTGATGATATGAGTATTATAAGAGTTGATCTACCACGAGATCGAAGATGCTAAACCCTAGAAGCTAGCCTATGGTATGATTGTTGTTCTTGGTCCTACGGACTAAACCCTCTAGTTTATATAGACACCGGAGGGGGCTAGGGTTACATAGAGTCGGTTACAAGGAAGGAGATCTACATATCCATACTGCCAAGCTTGCCTTCCACGCCAAGGAGAGTCCCATCCGGACACGGGACGAAGTCTTCAATATTGTATCTTCATAGTCCAATAGTCCGGCCAAAGGATATAATCCAGCTGTCCGGATACCCCCTAATCCAGGACTCCCTCAGTAGCCCCTGATCCAGGCTTCAATGACGATGAGTCTGGCGCAGATTGTCTTCGGCATTGCAAGGCGGGTTCCTCCTCCGAATACTTCATAGAAGATTTTGAACACGAAGATCATGTCCGGCTCTGCAAAACGAGTCCCACATACCACTGTAGAGAGAATAATATTTCCACAAATCTAATCTGCTGACGTACCTCGTGGTGTGACATCACACCACAACCAGGTCTTTATTCGAATCGTTTTTCATAACCCATCTTAGCGTGTTTTGCGAGGCGGTTTCCTTGGCACGTCTTGTCAAAGCAGAGATCGTGTCCCCCTTATCACGGGATTCTCATCAATACGGACATGGGTAACCCAACCGTACCTATTGGTAGGACTCCTAGATATTAGGCAAGTCCCAAACGGCCACGAGGAGGGCGCTTGATATTCACCCTCTTTATAAAGGGGACAAGGCTTTTTATTTTTTCCCTCTCGTGCTCAATCAAATCCTTCCCCTGCCTCAAGTCTAACACCCAAAACTCATGTCAGGTGCTTTGGACCTTCAACTATATCCGGATCCAACCTTCAAGGTCGGTGGATGCCTTCCTCCGTCACGGAGGAGGACATCAAGAAGTTGAGAGAGGCCAGATATCTGACCGTCGAAATTTCGCAACGGCTGCCTGCCCGAGGGCAGGTCGTCCCTACTCCTGAACCCAACGAGAGCGTCGTGTTCTTCTCCCACTTCCTCCGAGGACTAGGCCTCGCTCTAGATCCCTTTGTTAGGGGTCTTATGTTCTATTATGGGCTAGATTTTCATGACCTGGCCCCAGATTCTCTTCTTCACATTTCGTCATTTATTGTCGTATGTGAGGCCTTCCTCCGCATTACCCCTCACTTCGGCTTGTGGCTCAAGACCTTCGATGTGAAGCCGAAGATGATCGAGGGGTAGCATGCAGCGTGCGGAGGTGCTTTAATAAGCAAAATCGCTGACGCTCCCTGGCCTGAGGGTAGCTTCCCAGAGGTGTCCGGATTGTGGCAGCGGGGGTGGTTCTACATCACAGCTCCCCGAAGTGCCAAGTGGGTAGCTGCCCCCACCTTTCGCTTAGGCCCCCCACCACAACTAATGTCATGGATCAGCAGGGGGCTGAGCTGGGGTCCAGCCAAGGACGTGCCAATACTGCAAAGCTGTGTCCGAGATCTCTTTGAGAGAGATTTCAGTCTGGTTATGGTAGTGCAAGTTATGCTAGTTCGTCGAGTCCAGCCTTGCAAACGTCGGCCCCTTCGCATGTGGGAACTCAACGCGGAAGGACCGCGAGCTATTCAACACTTCCTTGGCATGATGCCCGAGGAGATGTACAAATTGTTCTTCGGACCACAAATAATGTGTCCGGACATCACTGAGGATGCAGGTCTGAGCTGCAATCGCCCGGATACCCAAGTAGGTAGCCCCGCATCCGAACACACTATCCGTTTATTTATCGCAACGCCTCCCTAAAAAAGCCGCTCTTTGACCAGGATTGGATAGCGAAGGCAAAGTTGATTAGGTGTCCGGGCCCCCTCCCTGAGACATCACCAAATCCTGTGCTAACCAGGATGCTGGAGATCGCGCCTTATCAAGTGTCCTCAGGAGAAGATAAAGGGGGGGCAAAGGAGGCTAGCGCCTCCACGAAGGAGGTTAACCGGGGAGGAGGAACTGAAACTTCCTCTCCCCAGGGAAGGAAGAGGACCGCCTCTGAGAACCTGGAGACCATGGTCTCCGAACGGGGGAAGAAATCTTCGCCGGAGGGTCCTGCCCTGGGGGATACCCCGGCCGCACTATGCCCTCAAGGGGATCAGCCCTCCACCGAGCTACAAGTAAAAGGGTACTTAATAATGAAAATATCTCGCTTTACTTCTAAGGAAAATAATCGAAGCATTTATCTTGCAGTTCGGATCTTAGCCCTTCTCAGCAGAGCTTATCTTCAGGGGATCTTCTTCCAGAGATGATGGAGAGCGAAACGCCTCCCCCTACCATACCGCCTCATGAGGCGGGCGACCCCGAGGTGTCGTCGCGGAGGGTTTCTCCTGATCCGGCAAGGCCAGAAGGTAATCCTATGGCCACCCGAAGTCCTCAGTATCTGGCTCTTGAAGAGGGCAATCGAAAGAGTCCGGCACCGTCTGGTGTACGGTTGGACGTACTGAGGGATCTGCTAGAGCAAGCGGCTATCTCAAAAGAGCATCGCACGTTGATGGGTACGGTGATTGAAAGGATTTCGTCCGCCGAAAGCAGGTTGCATGAAGTCGTTATGAGTCTACTGACGGTTTTTGATGTATGCGAAATGATGTACATTTTTGACAGTACCGCACATTTTTAGATGTGCCCTGTGTAGATAGTAGCCTTTGAGACTCTGGGTGTTGTCAAAGACGACAGCGCGCAGAGGATCATAGTCCCGGGAATAATCGTGCCGCCTTAATATGCAGGTGGCGGAGGGTCCGGTGGCTAGCCAAACTGATGAGTTTGCCGAGCTAAAGTGGCACCTTGACATGGCAGACGCCGACATCGTACTTGTCAACAAGCGGCTTGACGAGGCACAGGGTATGTGATTCCTCCGGTGACACATGGGAAGAGGAGCATGATGCCAGTATCTATAACATGTGTGGAATGCAGATGAAGCTGAGTCGTGGAGAACCTTTGGGCGGAACTTGCCCGAGCCAAAGAACAAGCCAGGAAAAGCGATGCGGCTGCCCTAAAGGCAATCGAGGAGCTGAAAGCCGAACAGGCTGCTCACTGCCAAAGCAAGGAGGAAATAGCCAGGATGGTTGTGGAATTGAAGAATGCCGCTGACCGTTACGAGCTTCTTGAAGAGGAAGATCGAGTGAAGAGGACATACCTGGAGAAGGCCACGATGGCGACCAAAGACACCCGCTCTGCAATGAGAGCGATGAAGGAGGAGCTACGTCAAGCCGGGGATATCACGGCTGGGAAGCCCTTTATGCTGCAGATGAAGTTTGGAGATCCTAGGTACGCCCCTTTGGACCGGCTATGGAGTTCTGTGGACACATATCTGGACTTAGTGGCGAGTGCTGCCGATGCGGCTGAATACTTCCGAGATCAAAAAGATCGCAGAGTGGAAAAGCTATTCTGGTCACAATTTAACGTTCCAGAGCGTCCGCTTCCATTGACTGATCGGTTGGCCGCATGGGCCGAGCTGAATAGATTGCCCGGACTTGCCATGAGGTCTGTTGTGGATCATTTGTGGCGGGAAAGGCCAAATCCAAACAGTTATTTTAGTTTGGTGCAGCAGTTCCTTGGTGCTGTGCCACGCATCGATGCTGTAAAGAGATCAGCGTGCATAGACGGTGCGCGGATGGCATTTGCCCGTGTCAAGACATACTGGGCGGAGATGGAGGCCACCACTATTGCGACACAGGGTTCGGCCGTAGGCCGAGTGGCTGCTGAGCACTACTTTGAAAAAGTCCTTGAAGGCGCTCATTTGATAGAGGATCAGTGCTCGAAGAATATTATGTTCTAGTGACATGTATTCCCATTGTAAAAACAATGTTTTATTGAGTTTATCAAGGCTGTATTTATACTTTTTCCCGAAAGTACTATGATGCCTCCTATGCGGCCGTTTATGTATATATGTATATAACCTGAAAGATTGCAGTCGTCGGCTTCAGCCCCCACGCATACAATGCGGGGGGTGCTCGCAGAAGACGCATGTTCACACTTGATCCAACGACTTGGTCCATTAAGGAGGTGATAGCGCAGCGAACTAAGCAATCGGACTATAATGCTTTAACACTTTCACTTAGGCAGAGGAGTTTGATAGTGGGGCTACTATATAGCCCCTGGTGGCTCCGCGCTCACCCGAATTCGGGGCGCGTACATGCCTGGCCGGGAAACGGCCCTTCGTTAAGGCGGAGGAATCCCGGAGATTCCGCTAGGTCATCGAGTGGTTGACCAGTCTCACGCTATATCATGACAGTCAGTTTTCGGCTTTCTCTACTGAGGTGCTCGTCCGGATGAACTAGGGCACAATCGCAGTAGTTCTCCTGGTGCCGCCCTTGCCGATAGAGCAGAACGTAAGGCAGAAAAACACAGGAGCCAGGCAAACCCAACATTTGACCAAAGACATGATTCGGAGCTAATGCATATAAGGCCAAACTCGCGACGCCGAACACTCCCTAAGGTATTCGGTCTTTATGATGTAAACCGGGCTAAACAGTGCCCTTTGTAATAAGCCCCTGGTGTCCAGGTACATGCAATATTCTGACGTGGCCACATGCCAATACGCCAGCATCCTTCTTAGTTGTACTGAGAATCCGGGGGATGTGTATCAACAAGAGACAGTAAAAAAGGTTTACGCGGGGTCTTAATCTAAAAAGAATCCTTGGAACGGGTCCCTGCTGCACGTCTGCGCATGTGTCTCCATTGTGACGTATCCTGGACGGGTGTAGCACGTTGGTCATTTGTAAAAGAGAGGAACTTAGTTGAAAAGTTATTGTGCAAAAGGTGGGTTATACTAAATAAACCATGTATAGTTCCAGATGAGTAAAGTTGAGCCTAATTGTCACTTGTTTACACACGTTGAGCCCCTTGTATTGTTGTAGGGGTATAGCCATCAAACCTGTATCAATTATATATAGCTGCACCGGACTCGTCTAACCATGTCCGTGGTCTTAACGACCTGTCAGATGCTCTAGTTGGTGAGGCCGTCTAGTGTGCGGCTGCCAAGGCAGCCGCACGGTCTTCCGCACGCAAGGAGCGCTCAATATTTCTATTTACTGTAATGATGCCATGTGGACTGGGCATCTTAAGAATGAGAGAAGCATAATGCGGTATTGCGTTAAAGCGAGCGAAAGCTTCGCGCCCGAGTAGTGCTTGATAGCCACTTTGGACAGAGCGACGTGGAAGGTTAACTTTTCACTGCGGAAGTTATCGAGAAAGCCAAATATAACCTCTAGTAGCAGGGAGCTCGTGCAATGGGCTTCTAGGCCTGGCGTTACTCCTTTAAAGGTAGTATTGCTATGGCTGATTTTTGTTGGGTCTATCCCCATTTTGCGGACTGTGTCCTGATATATCAGGTTTAAACTACTGTCGCCGTCCATCAGGACTCGTGTGAAGTGGTATCTGTCAATTATCAGGTCTAACACCAAGGCAGCCCATCCTGCATGTCAGATACTTGCCGAGTAATCCCGATGGCAGAACTCCGCGGTGATAGGCCCTGGGGCATGTGTCTCTAGTAGTGCCGCTTTGTTTCTCCCCTTCATCACATGTAACACATTTACTGTTTTGACTTCTGGTGGGAATTTATTCTGTTCCCCAGTGCTTTGCTTGCGAGGCTCGTCCTCGTCTTCGCTTGGTGTATCCTGCCCCTTGTGTTCGGAGTTGAGTTTGTCGGACTGCTTGAAGACCCAACATTCTCTATGGGTATGATTTGCAGGTTTAGCGGGGGTGCTCTGGATTTGACATAGTTTGTCCAGAATGTTGTTCAGGCTGGACAGTTCGTTTATGTTGCCTTTGGAGGGCAGCTTTTGCTGACTTGGCCGAGAGCTTCTGAATCCGGCGTTTACCGCCGTGCTCTTCGGGTCGTCTTCTTTATTCCGGCGCTTGTTTTTGCTGCATCGTGGCTTCCCGTTTCCGTCCCTGATTTCGGATGTACTTGGGTCGCTGGTGCTACATCGGGCTAACCAGCTATCCTCGCCCGCGCAAAAGCGGGTCATGAGGCTTGTTAATGCTGCCATTGTTCTCGGCTTTTTTTGGCCGAGGTGTCTGGACAGCCATTCGTCTCAAACGCTATGCTTGAAAGCTGCTAAGGCTTCGGCTTCCGGATAGTCGACTATTTGGTTCTTTTTAGTGAGAAACCTGTTCCAAAGCTTTCATGCTGACTCTCCGGGCTGTTGAGTTATATGACTTAAATCATCTGCATCCAGTGGTCGGACATAGGACCCTTGAAAATTTTCCCAAAAAGTGTCCTCGAGCTCTTCCCAGCTTCCAATGGAGTTCTCGGGGAGGCTTATAAGCCAGTGCCGAGCTGGCCCTTTGAGCTTGAGGGGTAAGTACTTGATGGCATGGAGATCGTCTCCTCGAGCCATGTGGATATGGAGGATGTAGTCCTCAATCCAGACCCCAGGGTCTGTCGTTCCTTCGTACGCCTCTATGTTTATGGGTTTGAATCCCTCTGGAAATTCATGGTCCAGCACCTCATCGGTGAAACATAGGGGGTGTGCGGCACCCCTGTATTTGGGTGTACCGTGGTGTTCGGATTTTTGTTGTGTTGCATTGCGTGCTGGAGCGTGCTTGCTTGGCCCGTAGATGGATCTGGTTGCGCCGTCCTTTTGATGCGAGCCCTCACGTGGATCGCGTACTGGCTTGTGTGCGGCGTCGTTTGCCGCTCTATGTTGGCCACAAGGTCGTCTATCCGACCGGATGCTGTTTTGTTTTTTGATTGCGGGGGGGGGGGGTCTAAGGCCTCCTCATCGAATTTAGGTAGCAGCTTTCGCTTCGGGTAGCTCTTTGTGTGGCGACTACCGGCGTACTTTGTTGTAGTGTTGAGTACTTTACTCCATCTAATTCTGAGTGTGTCTTGTGCAGCCCTGAGCCTTTGCTTCTACTTTTTCAGACTCCTCGCAGTGGCAACAAGCCTTTGATGGGTATTCTGTTGCTCCGGGTGCCTGTCCGGTGTGATGTCATCCGGACTGTTATCTTCACCGGAGATGGGTTGTTCGGTTTGATTCTCCGTGTTGCCGTGATCGGACGGTGGTTCAATGCCGTGTTTGTCGTCCGCTGGCTCACCCTGCTCTATCGTTGGGTCTATATGATTGTTGTTTTCTGTCGAGGCGGGATTTGGAGCGGCGCTTACGCCGCCGCTTTTACTGCTTCTCGAGGGAACGATCCTTCGCTGCGTCCTTATGTTCCTCGTCGACGTTTTTTTGTGTGTGTCCACCATGTATACATCATATGATGAAGTGGGCGTCCAGTGCCCTGTGGGCAGTGGCTCCTGTTCGTCTCCTGCATTGTCGTCCCTACCATCGATGTCTTCGGAGTCGAAGGCGAGAATGTCGGTCAAGTCGTCGACAGTGGCTACTAAGTGGGTGGTGGGTGGGCGGCGAATTTCTTCGTCGTCCGCATCCCGATCTGGCCGGCCATAGTTTGGTCAGGACTCTCCTGACAAGGAGAGAGACCTTAACGAGTTCAGTATGTCGCCAAAGGGCGAGTGCTGAAAGATATCCGTGGAGGTGAACTCCATGATCGGCGCCCAGTTGGATTCGATAGGCACGGGCGTAGGCGATTCGGAGTCCGTGGCCGGGGAAGAATCCGGCAGTTCGGCGTCACGGCTCCCGTGAAGGGTAAGTTCGGTATTTGGCTCGATCACCACTGAAGATGCGGCCTCCGTGGCGGGGTCTATCCACCCGTCCTTGGATGGTGCGACTGGCTCCGAATTGAGGGTCGAAGCGGTCGCCGGTGCGATCTCCCGAACACTGTCTGATGGTAGAGCTAAATCATGCTCATCGTGACCGTGCGGCGCACTCAGCAAGGGCTTGAATCCATCGAAGATCAAGTCTCCGTGGATGTCGGTCGTGTAGTTCAAGTTTCCAAATCTGACCTGATGTCCAGGGGCGTAGCTCTCGATCTGCTCCAGATGGCCAAGCGAATTGGCCTGCAGTGCGAAGCCGCCGAATACGAAGATTTGTCCTGGGAGGAAAACCTCACCCTGCACCGCATCGCTAGCGATGATTGAAGGAGCCATCCAGCCTTATGGTGACGACACAGTGGAACTCTCAATGAAAGCACCAATGTCGGTGTCAAAACCGGCGGATCTCGGGTAGGGGGTCCCGAACTGTGCATCTAGGCGGATGGTAACAGGAGACGTGGGACACGATCTTTTTACCCAGGTTTGGGCCCTCTTGATGGAGGTAAAACCCTACTCCTGCTTGATTGATCTTGATGATATGGGTATTACAAGAGTTGATCTACCACGAGATCGAAGAGGCTAAACCCTAGAAGCTAGCCTATGGTATGATTGTTGTTCTTGGTCCTACGGACTAAACCCTCCGGTTTATATAGACACTGGAGGGGCTAGGGTTACACAGAGTTGGTTACAAGGAAGGAGATCTACATATCCATACTGCCAAGCTTGCCTTCCACGCCAAGGAGAGTCCCATCCGGACACGGGACGAAGTCTTCAATCTTGTATCTTCATAGTCCAACAGTCCGGCCAAAGGATGTTATCCGGCTTCCCGGATACCCCCTAATCCAGGACTCCCTCACCCTCTTTTCCCTATAAATCACCAAATATTCCAAAAACCCTCGTGGAAAACCTAAATCAGAAGTTCCACTGCCGCAGGCCTTTGTAGCCACCGAAACCCAATCTAGACCCCGTTCCTGCACTCCGCCAGAGAGGGGAATCATCACCGGTGGCCATCTTCGTCATCCTGGTGGCCACCACGATGAGGAGGGACTAGACCACCCTCGGGGCTGAGGGTTTGTACTAGTAGCTATGTGTTTAATCTCTCTCTCTCTCATGTTCTTGAGATGTCACGATCTTGATGTATCGCGGGCTTTGTTAATATAGTCGGATCATATGGTGTTTTCCCTCTCTATCTTGTTGTGATGAATTGAGCTTTTCCCTGTGACATTTCGTTGTTATTGGATTGAATACTTTTATGGATTTGAGAGCACTTGATATATGTCTTGCAAATGAATACTCGTGATGACAATGGGGTATCATATTGATTCACTTGATATGTGTTTTGGCACTCAACTTGCGGATTCCTGAGGTGACATTGGGGAAAATTTCCCAGGTTTTCCTTATTTTTCAGAATTTTTGGAGTAGCAGAAGTATGGTTGGAGTACAGATTACTACAGTATGTTCTGTTTTTGACAGATTCTGTTTCCAATGCATAGTTTGCTTGTTTCCTAGTTTCTATGGCTTATATTGCTCAATATAAATTGTGGAAATGATATGCTATAGTAGTCATTATGTGGAAACAATTATGAATCTTGTATTTGACAGTACCAAAGTGAAATGGTTTGCTCTTTATCATACTAACCTATCTCATGAAGTTCCGTTAAGTTTTGTGTGATTGAAGTTTTCAAGTTTTGGGTGAGATATTGATATGAGGAGAATAAGGAGTGACAAGTCCCTAAGCTTGGGGATGCCCAAGGCACCCCAAGGTAATATTCAAGGAAGATCCAAGCAACTAAGCTTGGGGATGCCCCGGAAGGCATCCCCTCTTTCGTCTTTAACATTATCGGTAACCTCACTTGGAGCTATGTTTTCATTTGTCACATGAATGAGTCTTAATTGGAGCGTCATTTTATTTTTTTAGGATTTTCTTGCTGTTATTTAGAATAATGTTTTGCATCGTTCTTTTCAATAAAATGTCAAGGATAGCCTTCACCATGTTTATCTTGCAAGTATATGAGTTGCTGTTTCAAAATAGAAAGTTTATTGATGTTGCAAAAATTCCCTAGAAATGTCAGAATGTGATAAAATGTTGAAACTTTTTGCAAAATAAGCTCTGACAAATTTTCTATAGTGTGATAAATTTTCATAATTTTTGGAGGTTAAGAAGTATTGATACTCTTGTATTCTTTACAGACTGTACTGGTTTGGCAGATTGCTGTTATGTTTGCATTGTTCGCATATGTTTGCTTGTTTAATGATTCTCTTTGAGGATAGGAGTATTAAATATGCAGAGGCATTTAGTATGCAATGTTGAATAATAATTTTAGTGATTTTCTACAGTAGATAATGTTAAGGATTTTGCATTGGTTTATACTAACTTATCTCACGAGTTCTTGTTGAGTTTTGTGTGGATGAAGCTTTTGAGATTTAGGAAAACCGTGATATGAGAGGAATTAAGGAGACACAAAAGCTCAAGCTTGGTGATGCCCAACGCATCCCAAGATAATGTTTCAAGAAGTCTCAATCATCTAAGCTTGGGGATGCCCCGGTAGGCATCCCACCTTTCTTGTTCAACAATTATCGGTTAATATCGGTTGAGCCTAAGTTTTTGCTTCTTCACATGAGTTGTGCTATTCTTAGAATGCCAATTTATTTTCTTTTTGCTTTCTAAATACTTAGATCTAAAAGTTTTTGAATAAGAGAGAGTCCTCTTTTTGCTTGCTACCTATTTACTTAACTACTCGCTTGATCTTCCCTTATATCTTTTTGGAGTAGATTGTCATTTACTCTTGTGCTTCACTTATATCCTGTGAGTAAATTGTTGAATAAATTGAATATAATGAAGCTGAAAGTATATGTTCATATCATGCCTAGTGGTAGCTTCACATTGGGTTTAGAAAGTGAAATCTTTTGAAGCTTGACAATCACAATATTGGTCATACAAGCAATTCATGAATAATTAGTATAAGGAAGAGAACTTTCACATGCAAATACACTATCTTGGAAATCTTTTGTGATTGTGAGCCCCCATAAAAATATTATATGCCAAAATCATTGACATTGGACAAGGAAGACAACGTAATGATTTATGTTTGTTCATATTCACATAGAAGTTATATTGTCATAGATCCTTCAACATGTGGTGCTTGCCCCCCATCTTTGCTAGCCAAAAATTCCGCACTAAGTAGAGATACTATTTGTGCATCCAAAAACCCTTAAACCCAAATCTTATTTGCAAGATTCCACCATACCTACCTATGGATTGAGCAAGATCCTTCAAGTAAATTGTCATCGGTGCAATAACGCAATAAAAATTGCTTCTAAAAGTGTTAGATCATTTAGTGTAAGGAAAATTGAGCGTTGTATGAACTTGTGATGGCAAATAATAAAATCTACAGACTGCATAATAAAGGTTGCTATCATAAGGGGCAATATAATGTGACGTTCTTTTGCACTAAGGGGTTGAGCATACAAACAAATAAGTGCATGGCAACCTCTGCTTCCCTCTGCGAAGGGCCTATCTTTTACTTTTATGTATTTACTTTTATGCAAGAGTCAGAGTTTTTCTCTCTATTCCTTTTTATTTTCCTCCTTTAGCAAGCATCATGTGGTGAGGAAAGATCTAGGCACATATGTCTTGTTGAATATGGGTTGCATGAGTTATTATTGTTGACATCACCCTTGAGGTGAATACATTGGGAGGCGAAATTATAAGCCCCCATCTTTCTATGTGTCCGGTTGAAACGTTTTGCTCATGTGTATTCGGTGAGTGTTAGCAATCATAGAATACTATATGATGGTTGAGTATGTGGAGCTCTTACTTAAACTCTGTTGAATAAGTTGGATTACAATTGCTTGGTGACTGAGAACATAGGTTGTTGAGTTTCAAGATAATTCACTATTTGAACCTTAACATGTGAATTGGTTGCTACTTGAACATGAGAAGTTTTATAAGAAAGAATTGATGTTATGATGCTAGGAAAAGTGATTGAAATTGTCATTGATCAAACTTGTGCACTTTGCTAGCATTCACACTTCATAAATTATTTATTTTATCATTTACCTACTCGAGGACGAGTAGGAATTAAGCTTGGGGATGCTGATATGTCTCCAACGTATATATAATTTATGAAGTATTCATGCTGTTATATTATCATTCTTAGATGTTTTACAATCATTCTATAGAAACTTTATATCATTTTTTGGGACTAACCTATTGACCCAGTGCCAAGTGCCAGTTGTTGTTTTTTGCTTATTTTTTACATCGTAGGAAATCAATATCAAACGGAGTCCAAACACCGCAAAACTTTTTGTGGATTTTTTATGGACCAGAAGACATCCAATGGGCTAGAGGTGGGTTGTGCCCACCTCGGCGGCCTCCTGCACCACCTCTTTGCCCTATAAATCACCAAATATTCCAAAAACCCTCGTGGAAAACCTAGATCAGAAGTTCCACCGACGCAGGCCTCTGTAGCCACCGAAAACCAATCTAGACCCGTTCTGGCACTCCGCCGGAGGGGAGAATCATCACCGATGGCCATCTTCATCATCCCGGCGGCCACCACGATGAGGAGGGAGTAGTCCACCCTCGGGGCTGAGGGTTTGTACCAGTAGCTATGTGTTTAATCTCTCTCTCTCTCTCGTGTTCTTGAGATGTCACGATCTTGATGTATCACAGGCTTTGTTAATATAGTCAGATCATATGGTGTTTTCCCCTCTCTATCTTGTTGTGATCAATTGAGTTTTTCCCTTTGAGATTTCGTTGTTATCGGATTGGATTCTTTTATGGATTTGAGAGCACTTGATATATCTCTTGCAAATGAATACTCGTGGTGACAATGGGGTATCATATTGATTCACTTGATATGTGTTTTGGCACTAAACTCGTGGATTCCCGCGGTGACATTGGGGCAATCTATGCATAGGGGTTGATGCACGTTCTCGTCTTTTGTTTCTCCGGTAGAAATCTTGGGGCACTCTTTGAGGTTCTTTGTGTTGGATTGAGCATTATGAATCTGAAATTATTTGGTGTTATTTTAGTATGAACTGTTGGATAGATTGATCGGAAAGAATAGCTTCGAGGTGGTTTCGTACCCTACAAACAATTTCTTCTTATGTTCTTCGCTAGATAGGAACATTGGAGTGATTCTTCGTCGCACGTTGAGGGATAGTTATATGATCCAATTATATTAGCATTGTTGAGATATTGCACTAGCGAAAATAATGACCCTAGGCCTCATTTTCAAGCATTGCAATAGCGTTTGTGCTCCGTTTTATCAATTGCTACCTTGCTGTTTTTTATTGTTCTTATTACAAAAATCAATATCTACTGTCAATATTATACTTGTATCACCATCTCTTCACCGAACTACTGCACCTATACAAATTACCATTGTATTTGGTCTGTTGGGGACACAAGAGACTTTTTATTATTTGGTTGTAGGGTTATTTGAGAGAGACTATCTTCATCCCACACCTCCCACGGATTGATAAACCTTAGGTCATCCACTTGAGGGAAAATTGCTACTGTCCTACAAAACTCTACACTTGGAGGCCTAACACGTGTCTATAAGAATAAAGTTGCGTAGTAGACATAAATATATCACACCATATATTGACCATACATCACAACATGCCCTGCAAAAACAAGTTAGATGTCCTCTACTGTGTTGTTGAGAGTTTTACGTGGCTGCTACGGGCTTCTCGCAAGAACCGTTCTTAACTACGCAAGAACCACAACGGTGATTTATCAAGTTTGCTTTTTTAACCTTCTTCAAGGACCAGGTATAGTCAAATTCGACTCAACTAAAGTAGGAGAAACAGACACCCGCTGACCACCTTTATGCAAAACTAGTTGCATGTCAGTCGGTGGAACTGGTCTCATGTGCATGGACATGTAAGGTTGGTCCGGGCCGCTTCATCCCACAATACTACCGAATCAAAATAAGATGTTGGTGGTAAGTAGTATGACTATCACCGCCTACAACTCTTTGTGTTCTACTCGTGCATATCATCTACGCATAGACCTGGCTCGGATGCCACTGTCGGGAAACTGCATGGAAAACAAAAAAATTCTACACACACACAAGATCTATCCATGGATATGCATATCAATGAGGGGGAGAGTGTCTACAAACCCTCGTAGACCGTAAGTGGAAGTGTTCGTTAACGTGGTTGATGTAGTCGAACTTCTTCGTGATCCAACCGATTGAGTACTGAACGTACGACACCTCCGCATTCAGCACACATTCAGCTCGGTGACGTCCTCGCCTTCTTGATCCAGCAAGACGGCGAGGTAGTGGATGAGTTCCGGCAACACGACGGCATGGTGACAGTGATGGTGAAGCACTATGAAAATATGGCCGGGGGATGAAACTGTGGAGGGGGCACCGCACACGGCTAAGAGATTATCGTGGTTATGTGTGTCACCCCCTTCCCACATATATATAGATGGCAAGAGGGGAGCAGCCAGGAGGCACCCCAAGTAGGGCCGAATCCTACTTGGGCTCCTGCCCTCGCCGCGCCCCCTTCCTTATTTGCTCCGGGGAAAAAGGAAAGGGGAGGAGAGTGTCGGTGTACTAGAGTAGGGGTACCCTAGTATCCTGAACTTGTGCACGGGCAGTCGCAGCATCCCGCGGCAAGGCTTGCCGGGTGACCGCCAAGGTCCTCCGTGGTTCCTTTGGAGCCATTCAAGAACAAAGTATCCAAGCCAAGGCATCTCAAGACCCCGGCAAGAGGAGCTTGCCGGGAAGGCCAACCAAGGCATCTCAGGACCCCGGCAAGAGGAGCTTGCCGGGAAGGCCGACCAAGGCATCTCAAGGAACTTGCCGCGACGCACCACGCATCCCGGCAAGGCCCGGTGAGCGGCAAGCTCCCGGACGCGACAAGACAACGACCGCGGCAAGGCGCTTGCCGCGGCAAGCCACCACTCTGTGCCCGCGCTCCAGCACATCCACCAACGTGTCGCTCTGGGACCCTTCCAGGCGTGCGTGGCGGGAGGCTGTGCAGCCAGCGGTGCGCGGTGGCAAGCGGCGCTGACAAGATTGCCATCGTGGCAAGTGATGGCGTCCCTGACGGTCCCTTTTGCACTATTTAGGTGACGCATACGGGCATTTAATGCCCTTGTCCCCTGCCGTCAGGGTTAGGTATGATACACTGTAGCAGGTAGCTGTACCTACCGCTACACCTTTACATTTTTACCCTTGTCTACGTTGCCACCTGTCGGTGACCCCTTGAGCATATAAAAGGAGGCTCGTGCGCAACGTAGAGGGGGGGAGAGAAAAACTCTCAGGCTCGGTCTCGTTAGCTGCTGGGGTGTACTGTAGCACTCCGCGCTCCCGAGCAAGAACTCAATACAAATCACAAAGCAGGAGTAGGGTTTTACGCATCCGTGCGGCCCGAACCTGGGTAAATTGCTCGTGTGCTCCGCCTCGATCCGCTCTTCGTGCGACCTCCGCCCCCGCCGAACCGAAAGGGACTCGGCCCGCCGGTCCCATAGGTGTTCGTGGATCAGTCCCCCGACATCTTTGGCGCGCCAGGTAGGGGGGCGTCGGGGTTGTGTGAACCAGATCCAGCGTTCACACGAGCTAGATCTTCATCATCTTCATCGACATGCCGCCGAAGAAGAAGGCTTCGGAGGCGGCTGCTTCGTCCGCACCGAACCCATCACCGCCGGAGCAAACGGCTGATGGGGCGGACACCGGCGGAAGAACGGGTGTCGACGAGGGAGCTCACGGTGCTACCAGGACCAAGGACAAGGCTGCGCTGCCCATCGGCGGCGTAGCCGGCTCCCACAACGACCGGGCGCACTCCAAGACCTCGGCGTCCGTACATGCACCGCGCCCATCTCAGGAGGCGCGGGACCGGCAGCGTCATGGTACTCATGGTATCATGCGTTTGCTGGACCAAGATCGAGCTGGTGGATCTCGGAGTGCTCAAGACCAGCATGCACACCAACATGCTGGCACGAGTGAGGCACGGTCGCCCGGACGGGATACTGCTCCTTCTAACATAGTTAGAAGTCCGAGCATATCCCGCTCCTCGCACCGTTCACCTCCGCCACCCGCCACTGCAGCAGAAGCTTTGGCGCGAGCTTAACTGCTCCTGGACTACCCTCCAACGGCAGACAAGATTGACGACTGGAGGGCCACCATTCAGAGTCTCATCGGCTTTGCCAACGGCGACGCTCAGCAGCAGCCGAGCACGTCGCAGCTGTGGCAAGTCAGCCAGGCACGAGCCGGTGACGACAAGACCGGTGGGGGTGCAACCACTGTGCACTCCCCGCCCCGAAGGCCAAGATCGCCGACTCGCCGGATCCACCTCGACAGCGACTCCACCGCGTCATCAGATCCACGGGTTCGTCGCGATCAGCGCCAAGTTCTTTACGAACGACAGCAAGAAGATGCTCGTACTCGCATCGAGCGCCAAAGAGAAGCGCGACGTCAATCGGACCAGCGCGCTGGGCCCTCTGGCGACATGCATGTGCCAGGGGAACCAGGCGACTTGCCGTACGCGGTAGGTTGCCCTACGTTTACTCGTGAGCTGCGGCAAGTCCAGTGGCCCAGTACGAAGAATTTCAAGCCAGACGTACCAGAGAAGTACGATGGCAAGTCGCATCCGTCAGAGTTCCTCAGCATCTACACCATCGCGGTGCAGGCTGCCGGGGGGCGGGATGACAAGATCCTTGCCAACTACTTCCCGCTGGTGCTCAAGCCCAACGTCAGGTCCTGGCTCATGCACTTGCCGGACAACTCCATATCCTCCTGGGCAGACCTATGCTATCAGTTTGTCGGCGCCTTTACAGGCGGCCACAAACCTGATGGCCAAGAGAGTGACCTTCATCTGCTCGCCCAGAAGGAAGGAGAGCCCCTGCGCAAGTACATTCAGAGATTTAGCCGTGTACAGCACAACATCCCAGATGTCCACCCTGCTGCGGTCATCAGCGCGTTCCATCAGAACGTGCGTAACCGCAGGATGCGGGAGGAGATGGCGATGTGCAAGATCAGAGACGTCAGTGAGCTGTATGCCCTGGCCGACAAGTGTGCACGTGCTGAGGAAGGGAGGAAACTCCTCGGAGAGAATGCAGGAGCAGGAGGATCTGACAGCGAGGATGCTGCCCCGGCAAAGAAAAACCGACGGCGGAACAGGAAGAAGAAAGGCAAAGATGTGCTAGTCGTTGAGCAGTCCGGCAACGAAGGTGGCGCCAAGAAAGCCAAAGTTGGTAGCTCCGGCAAGGAGATTGCTGCATGCACCAATTGCCAGGCTGTGGCAGTCGCCGACAATCAGGACGGCACCGACAAGCAGTACTGCAAGATTCACCGCACCAAGGGCCATGACCTCCAAAGCTGCAAGAAGGTCGAGCAGCTTGTCCAGCAGCAAAAGGCTGAGTACGAGCGACAAGACAAGGAGAGGGCCCAAGGAGGCGCTGGAGAATCTGGCAAGAAACACGCCGGCCGAGAGGACACCGCGGCAAGGCCAAGCAGCGGCAAGGAGACAGACCTCCCCGCGGCCGCAATAAGGATGAAGATGACGACAACGACGAAGACATGTATGATGTCGAGACCAGCGAGCAGGAGTTCCAGAAAGCCACAGAGGTCTTGTGCGTTGACGGCGGTGCTTCTCTGCATACTTCGCACCGCCAACTCAAGCAGTGGGTGCGGGAAGTCAATGCAGTGGAACCACCTGTCGAGTCACGCAAGCTTCTGAAATGGTCTAGCACGCCTATCATCTTTGACATTGAGGACCACCCTGATCGCACAACCGCGGTCGGGTGCTTGCCGATGTTGGTTTCACCAACTATCCGCAACCTCAAGGTCACTAAGATGCTAGTTGACGGCGGGGCCGGCTTGAACCTGATCTCCTCCGCTGTACTCCAGAAACTCCAGATCCCTGACAGCGAGCTCGAAGAGACCGGCACATTCCAAGGAATCAACCCGGGAAGGAGCAAGCCGAAGGGGAAGGTCACGTTGTCAGTAACATTTGGCAGCGAGGTGAACTTCAGGACTGAGAGGGTCACTTTTGACGTTGCCGATTTTCCATTGCCTTATAATGGGATACTCGGTCGTCCAGCACTCGCCAAGTTCATGGCAGCCTCTCACTATGCATACAACATACTAAAGATGCCAGGCCCGATAAGCGTCATCTCTGTCCCTGGCGACAAGAAGGATGCTCTTATTTGCGCCGACAAGATCTACCGGGAAGCGGCAGCCGCAATAGATCGCCAGTCACTTGCCGTTGAAGCTCCCGGGAGGAAGAAGAAGACCAAGTCCGGCAAGAGTTCTGATGCCCACTCCGGCAAGCGCACCTCTTCGGAGTGCTGCGCTGCCGTCGAGGACGCGCCATCGAGCTCCACCGGCAAGTATAAGAAGACAATGGAAGCTCCGCCGAAGACGAAGAAGGTGTCCGCCGAGGAGGACGGCACTGGTGGTACCTTCACCATCAGTGCCACTCTTGACCCTAAATAGGAAAGCGCGCTCATTGCTTTCCTGCGGGCGAATGTCGACGTGTTTGCGTGGCAACCGTCTGACATCCTCGGTGTTCCCAGGAAAGTAATTGAGCACCACCTTGCCGTTTGTCCTCATGCGCGGCCCGTCAAGCAGAAGGTCAGGAAGCAAGCAGTGGAGCGCCAAGAATTCATCACAGAAGAGATCAAGAAGTTGGAAGCAGCAGGCCTTGTTAGAGGAGTGCTCCATCCTACGTGGTTGGCCAATCCTGTAGTCGTGCGCAAGGCGAACGGGAAATGGAGACTTTGTATCGACTTTACAGATGTTAACAAAGCTTGTCCCAAAGACCCATTTCCTTTGCTGCGCATTGACCAGATTGTTGACTCCACGACCGGATGTGATTTGCTTTCATTTATTGACGCATATTCAGGATACCATCAGATCTTCATGGCAAAAGAGGATGAGGAGAAGACAGCATTCATCACTCCATGTGGCACGTACTGTTTCATACGGATGCCTTTCGGTTTGAAAAATGCTGGTTCAACATTTGCAAGAGTAGTCCAAGTTGCTCTTGAGCCGCAAATACACAGAAATGTGGAAGCCTACATGGATGACATAGTGGTCAAGAGCAAGGACAAAGCAACTCTGATTCAAGACTTAGAAGAGATCTTTGCAAATCTGCGGAAGATCAACCTCAAGCTCAACCCCGAGAAGTGTGTGTTTGGAGTTCCCTCCGGCAAGCTTCTCGGGTTCTTTGTATCCCAGTGGGGAATCGAAGCCAATCCGGACAAGATCAAGGCCATTGAGCAGATTGAAGCACCAAAGCGCGTCAAGGATGTATGAAGACTTGCCGGTTGCGTGGCTGCTCTCAGCAGGTTTATCTCTAGGTCTGCTGAGCGCGCCCTGCCGTTTTTCAAAATATTGAAAAAGGCAGGTCCAATGAAATGGACTCCGGAAGCGGAGGCTGCGCTGCAAGACTTGAAGAGATACCTGTCCTCCACTCCAACACTTGTCGCACCTAAGCCACAAGAGAAGTTGCTGCTCTATATAGCGGCAACCAATCAAGTGGTTAGTGCTGCGTTAGTGGCAGAGAGGGAGGCAGATGACGAGCCAGCAACCACGGCAGGCGCATCCAGCGACAAGCAAGGGGCTTCCCCGGCAAGCTCTGGTCTCGACAAGGATGGATCTGCGCAGATGCGCGAGGAGATACAGAAGAGAATGGTGCAGCACCCAGTTTACTTTGTTAGTTCCCTTCTGCAGGGGGCTAGGTCAAGGTACTCTGGCGTGCAGAAATTTCTTTTCGGCCTTCTCATGGCCTCGAGAAAGCTGCGCCATTACTTCCAAGCACATGACATCACAGTTATCACTCGCTTTCCGCTGAAGAGGATACTATAGAATCCAGAAGCGACGGCAGGATTGTTGAGTGGGCACTGGAACTGTCAAGCTTTGGCCTCAAGTTTGAGAGTAGTTCAACTATCCAAAGCAGAGCATTGGCAGAATTCATAGCAGAATGGACGCCAACACCAGATGAAGAAATTTCAGAAACGAGCATCCCCGTCAAGGAAGCAAGCAAAGAGTGGCTGATGTACTTTGATGGTGCCTTTTCGCTGCAAGGCGCC
This sequence comes from Triticum aestivum, assembly GCF_018294505.1. Taxonomy (NCBI): domain Eukaryota; kingdom Viridiplantae; phylum Streptophyta; class Magnoliopsida; order Poales; family Poaceae; genus Triticum; species Triticum aestivum. The sequence goes on from NC_057797.1 coordinate 122,333,659, forward strand.
AGCGCTGGCGTGCTGCTTGTCGCACCCACCGGAGAGCACCTCAAGTACGTAGTCCAGATGCACTTCCCCAAGGAGCAAGCGACAAACAATACTGCAGAGTATGAAGGCTTGCTTGCCGGTCTCAGGATCGCGGCAGACCTTGGGATCAAGAAGCTCATTGTCAGGGGTGACTCGCAGCTTGTCATCCGCCAAGTGAACAAGAGCTATCAGAGTCCGTTGATGGAAGCCTACGTCGACGAAGTGAGAAAGCTAGAAGAGCACTTTGACGGCCTACAGATGGAGCATGTTCCAAGAGCTCCGAACGCCATTGCCGATGGCCTGTCAAAGTGCACCGCACTTAATTTACCTGTGGAACCAGGGATCTTTGTGCTCAAGCTGACTCAGCCGTCTGTAACACCATCAACTAGGCAAAGCAAGAAGAGGAAGTTGATTTCTGGTGACTATTTCCCGGCAGAGCTTCCCGAAGCCGCCGCCAAGAAGGTCCCCAAGATCAACGCCAAGAGTGCTGAGGAGCAGTCTGCTCCGGCAAGCCCTAGGGTTTGTTCCGTTGAAGCAGAAGCTCCCGACAAGTTTTGCTCCGGCAAACTTGTCGGGGAACGTCAAGCTCCGGCAGAGCCGCAGATTCTCGCCGTAGAAGCGGACGTTCCCGCAGCAGCAGATTTGCCTTGCGCTGAGGAGCAGTCTGCTCTGGCAAGCCCTAGGGTTTGTTCTGTTGAAGCAGAAGCTCCCGACAAGTTTTGCTCCGGCAAGCTTGCCGGGGAACGTCAAGCTCCGGCAGAGCCACAGGTTCTCGCTGTAGAAGCGGATGGTCCCGCAGCAGCAGATTTGCCTTTAGTCCTTGTTGTCGAGCCACAGGCTCTAGCATGGGCGCAGCAGATTGTCCGTTTCCTTTAGACAGGAGAACTTCCCGAAGAGCAAGAAGAAGCGGAAAGAGTAGCCCGGCAGTCAAGTATGTACCAGTTCATCGACAAGACACTGTACAGAAGAAGACTCAATGGTGTGAAATTGAAGTGTATTCCCCGGGAAGACGGACAAAAGCTGTTGGCAGAGATACATGGAGGCATATGTGGACACCACATTGGCGCAAGAGCACTTGTCGGCAAAGCATTCCGGCAAGGTTTCTTTTGGCCGACAGCCCTCCAGGATGCAACTGCACAAGTAACCAAGTGTGAAGCGTGCCAGTTCCATTCCAAGCAGATACACCAACTAGCTCAAGCTCTCCAGACGATCCCTTTATCCTGGCCATTTTCGGTCTGGGGGCTCGACATCCTCGGCCCCTTTCCCCGAGCAGTCGGGGGCTTTGAGTACTTGTACGTAGCAATCGACAAGTTCACAAAGTGGCCGGAAGTGGAACCAGTGAGGAAGGTGACAGCACAGTCAGCAGTCAAGTTCTTCAGGTTGATTGTTTGCCGCTTCGGAATCCCTAACAGGATAATCACCGACAACGGCACACAATTCACGAGTCGCACCTTCATGCAGTACGTCCAAGATCTTGGCTCCAAGGTCTGCTTCGCTTCTGTTGCTCACCCGAGAAGCAACGGTCAAGCGGAGAGGGAAAATGCTGAAGTGCTGCGCGGGCTCAAGACCAGAACTTTCGACAGGCTGCACAAGTGCGGAAGAAACTGGATCGAGGAGCTGCCGGTGGTTCTTTGGTCGATTAGGATGACGCCAAATCGAGCCACTGGCCAGACACCTTTCGCTCTAGTCTATGGAGCAGAGGCAGTTCTCCCCACGGAACTCGTATACGGGTCACCTCGAGTGCTCGCTTATGATGAGCTTGAGCAAGAGCAGCTGCGACAAGATGACGTGCTGCTCCTTGAGGAAGTGCGTCTTCAGGCTGCTGTATGAGCTGCTCGCTACCAGCAAGCTTTACGCCGCTACCATAGCCGCAAAGTTAACGCCAGAAGTCTCGAGGAAGGCGACCTTGTTCTTCGGCGTGTTCAGTCCGCCAAGAATTCCAACAAGTTGACGCCGAAGTGGGAAGGCCCTTACCGGGTGAAACGAGTCACTAGGCCTGGCGTTGTCCGCCTCGAGACCGAAGATGCCATTTCGGTGAGCAACTCCTGGAACATTGAGCATCTTCGTAAGTTTTATCCGTAAGGCGCGGTTGCCAGAACCTGTTCCGGCAACCACCTTTTGTACAAGTCTTGCCGCCGTTGCATGTAATCCTTTGTACGAAGCCGGGCGCAGACCCCGTGCATAAGTAAAGCTCATGTGCTCCGCACATCTTGTCAATTTCATGCTTTCTATTTTTTGCATGTGTTATCTAACACTTTGTGCAGCACCTACTCCCCGGTAAGCAATAACGAGCCGTAAGGCTCCATATCTTTATTTTCTCTTCTTTCTTTTTTCTCAAGGAAAGGAAGGTTCCCTCGCCCACAAGTTTGCCGGGGGGAAAGGAGAAGATAATGGTATGGACCAGGCGTCGTTCAAGGAAGTTTCGCCTTGCCGGGAAGCAAACAACAAAAAAGCTAAGTGCCAAAATTTGAGCAATCAGATTTTTAAAAATTTTAAGTTATCTCCCTTGAGCGACCGCACTTTGTATGGAAAACCTGTGCGCGGAGGAACCAACTCGTAGCTAGTTGCGCCCTTACTTTGTTTCGAGTCTGCTCAACAACTTAAGTGAGCTGCAACTAGTTGCGACAAGGTTTCTTGTCGGTAGCGGCACCGCCAGCAGGCTGCTGACGTCCCGCACTCAGCGCTCGCGGCTCAGGTGCCTGCACCGGCAAGTTTCCTAAAAGCATAGGGCAAAAACATACAAAGGGAGGAATCAAGTAAAGGGAATAACATGGCAATCATTACCCAGATTAGAGTTATATTACAAGATATCTTGTCGCAGCTCTAACAGATTGTTCTCATAACATGACCAGCAGCGACAAGAAAAGAAGAAAACGGGCGGCCTAGTCTACGCAATCGCCCTCGATCCCCTTGATCCCGCTCACCTTGTCCACAATGGGTGCGACAAGGGTCTTGAGCGCCTCCAGATCAGCATCCGGTGGCAGGGTCTTGAGGACGTTGGTGAGGTTGAGGCCCGGATTGCGGAAGGCCACCTTCACCAACACTTTTTGAAGAGCTCCCGCGCAGATCTTGCGCGACTCGTCGGCCAGCTGCTTTGGGATCGTCTCCCGGAGTCGCTGGAGGGCCGTCGCCACGCCTTTGAAGAACAAGACAAGCTTGGCGCTGGGTTGGAGGTTCTCGTCGGAGGGATACCCGAGATCCTCCATCCCTAGCTGCGCCAGCTCCCTGTCAATGTCTGCAGCAACACTCACAAGACTCTCTGTCCAGTGCTCCACAGTCTCCCTGAAAGCATTCTGGGTGGCGGCAGCACTCTCCAGCAGCGCCTTGTCGGCCCTGATCTCCTCCTTCAAGACCGCTTCTTGCTCCTTGGCGCCGTCCAGCGTCTTGGTCAAAGTGGTCAGCTTCAACTCAAGATCCACGTTGGAGACCTTGGTGGTGCTGAGCTCTTTGCCCTTCTCGACGAGATCGGCCTCCAGCTGCGCCACCTTCGTCTCCAGCTCCTTCTTGGCGGCCTCGGCGGCTGCGGCAGCATCTTCCGCTTGCTTGAGGGCTCCGCCAAATTTTTCCTCGCGCGCGGCAAGCTCCTCCTCGTGGGCATCAAGATTGACCTTCCGCTGCGCCAGCTCGCCTTCCTGCGCAGACAGCTTCTCAGCGGCAAGCCGCTGTTGCTCTCTGATTTCAGCCTTCTCGAGGAGGAAGGCCTTCTGCGCTTCGGCAAGTTGCTCCCGCTCCTCTGCCAAGGACTGGAGAGCTTCCTGGTGGAGACCCCGGAGCTCCTCCGCGCACTTCTCGATGTCCGCTCCCGCCTTCGTGACAAGCGCCTCGCGGGATTCCAGCTTGGCTTGCCGCGCGCGGTAAAGCGACAACAACTTCCGCAGCAGCCGCTCTTCCTCAGGCTCGTTGCTGCTGCTCGGCGCGTCAACCAGCGTCAACCCAGCAGAGGCGAGCACCTCCCCGTCGAAGATCTCTCCCTCGACCGGCGCCCTGGAGCTTGACGCCCAGGGGAGGTTGATGAAGACATCATCGCCGGCCTTCAAGTAGACGCCGGGCTGGGGCTCTTCGGAGCCTGGCGCTGCAGCAGCGGCGGACAGGTCGGCGGTCGGCGCAGCGCCTGGCGCTCCTGCGGTCTCGGGACTGTCAGTGCGATCGCCGGACCCCTTGCCAGTTGCTGCGGCGGCAGCCTTGGCGGCCTCTGCGCCGGCGGGATCGTCAGCACCGGCTGCTCCCTCGGTGGCAGCGGCGTTGTCGGCAGCAACCTCGGTCTCCATCGGCTCCATAGCAGATGGGTCTGACAGCCGGAAGAGGGAGAAGAGTCAAGCAAAATCCAACAAAAACCCAAGAAGAAGATCGAAAGAAGAAGAACCCAAGGAAAATCTTGCAGTGAAAGGATTACCTGTACCGGGATCTGCAGTCGTGGTCTCCGTCGTCGAGGGGCCGCTGGTGCTGTCCCTTGCCGGAGACTTCTCCCTTACCGGAAAGCTCTCCCTTGCCGGAGGACTCTCCCTTGGCTCCTGGTGGGGCTGCTCTGCTCCTACACAAACCAACAAACAGATATCAGCAAAGACAGAGTATCCATGCGCACCTCACAGCGGAAAGCAAATCATATACATACGCTGGGGGCTGCTCTGGAGGAAAGTTGCTGGGTCCGGTAAGGTTGTCTCGGGCGTACCCCCTGCTGTCGCAGTGGGCTCGTCCTCGATAACGATCACCGGGACCTTGGCTCTCTTTGCTGCTCTCTGGGCCAGAGTCCTAAAGAGGAACAAGTTCAGAGTAAAGCAAATGAGATACAAGACAAGACAACAAGGATTGAAGAACTACAAATACAACAAGAGAATCTTACTCTTCTTCTTCTTCCTCGTCGGAGCTGAACGCGGAGAAGTCGAAATCCGGCTCACGCCCGGCGCGATGACGCGGAGGAGTAGTTTCCCTTGGCCGCTTGGCGGGGACGGTGGCGGTGGTCTGAGACGACCCTGCTCCGGTTGCCGTCGCGGCGTGAGAAGCGGCGGGAGCAGAAGCGGTGGTCCGGCTAGACCCCGCTCCAGTTGCCGTCGCAGCGTGAGGTGCTCCCGTGGCAACAGTTGTTGGCGCGGCGACTGTTGACCCGCCTGCCGCTCCGCTACGTCACCGGCTTTGCGGAGACACCTTCTTGGTGGGGATGGAGGCTCTGCTTGCGGCGAGCTGCCCGAAGATGAGGATGAAGAGGAGTTGATGTCCAGCGAGCTGCTCGTATCCTTGACGGGCTCGCTCTGCTCGACGTCATGCCCGGCAAGCCTTTTCTCGCCGGCGGACTCCCCTCGCTCGGCACGGCTTGCCGCCTCTGCTGCATCTGCCTCCTCCACGGTGAATCCAAATTTGCCCGTGGCTGCAGCTGCCGCCGCCTCTTCCAGCCTAGTGGCGATGAGCGCCATCTTCGCATCGGTGGTGTCGCGGGTGAGGCTGTCCTTCTCGTCGGGGCGGATCGGCACTTCTACCAAGCCTTCGAAGAACTGCTGCACAACGTCGTCTGCAGGCTCTTGCCAAGTTGGCACAATTCCATGCGAGTCGCACAGTGGCATTATTGCACGGATGCGGTCGAGCGAGGAGTTGTTGCACAGTGAAACGATGCCCCTCGGCAACCTGAACACTTCGGGATATTGGGGGTCATACTTGAACAGCTCCTGCAGCATCGCGTTGAGCTCCAGAACAGTGAAGTTGAAGTTGAGGCCCAGCCGCAGCCTCATGATATCCTCCGCATTCTTGAACTCCCAGGCGGGTCTCCCTCGCTCCTGCAGGGGGGTGCGGCGGTGAAGAAAATCTGCGCCAACAGCACCCACAGTGAGCCCGGCAAGCCTGAGGCGCAAGATCCAGGTGACAGCAATCTTCAGCCTATCGTCTTCCGGGGCCACGTCGCTCCAGTCGCTGCCGCGTGCTACTGGGGCTTGGCGCCGGGTGGTGAATGGCTGCGGGTTCTCCTCATCAATCCAGCACCAGTCTGCTCTCCACTCCTCCCACTTGACGCGGAATTCTCCCTCCAAATAAGTTTCCTTCTTGCCGGCCCTCGAGATCCAGGCGATTCCGCCGGATAAAGGCTCTCCTCTCTCTACTCAGGGTATAAAGAAGTGGCGGAAAAGGGCTACATTGGGATGGACTCCGACAAAGTTTTCGCAGAGATGTGCGAAAACTGCCATGGTCAGAATGGCGTTGGGGGTGAAATCAAGGAGGTGGAACCCGTAGGTGTTCATGATATCGCAGAAGAATTCAGAGAAGGGCGGGCAGAGCCCGCAGTAGAAGAACAAGGCGAAGAAAGGGTATCTGTTTGGAGCTGCCTTCCAAGCGGCGGCGGGGAGTACCTTCGTGCGCGGATGCGCGCGTGTCTCCGTCGACCAGAAGAGGTAGTAGTTCTCCCTCAGCTCCCTCGCGGCGAGCTTGGGGGGGAAGACCGCCCGCTCTTTTCGCAGCGCCACAAGCCGCTGCGCCTTGGTCGACTTCACGACCTTCCCCTTGTCAGCTTTCGGAGCCATGGCGGAAGTGGTGGAGGAGGCCGACGGCGTTGGTGGTGCTGGTGGCGATGGGGGCGGGGCGCTGCTCTCTTTCGGCTTTGGGAAGACGAGGGGGCGGTGGAGATTTCCGAGATTGAAGTAGCAACTGGCGAATGGGCGAACTGCCCCTGTTTCCTCTGCTTATAAAGAGGGAGGGGGCGGACGTTCCGCATTACCAAATAAAGAAACCACCCACGATCTCTCCCACGACGCCGCATTTAACGCGTGCCGTTCGGGGAGGGCGCGGTGGATACGGAGAGAGATACGGCATAACCCAGGCCGCGCGTGCCCGTGCCCTGATTTGGGCCTGGCCCAACAACGCTCAGCACCGTGTATGGCCCAGGCCCGGGGGCTCCTGTCGGTGTACTAGAGTAGGGGTACCCTAGTATCCCGAACTTGTGCACGGGCAGTCGCAGCATCCCGCGGCAAGGCTTGCCGGGTGACCGCCAAGGTCCTCCGTGGTTCCTTTGGAGCCATTCAAGAACAAAGTATCCAAGCCAAGGCATCTCAAGACCCCGGCAAGAGGAGCTTGCCGGGAAGGCCAACCAAGGCATCTCAGGACCCCGGCAAGAGGAGCTTGCCGGGAAGGCCGACCAAGGCATCTCAAGGAACTTGCCGCGACGCACCACGCGTCCCGGCAAGGCCCGGTGAGCGGCAAGCTCTCGGACGCGACAAGACAACGACCGCGGCAAGGCGCTTGCCGCGGCAAGCCACCACTCTGTGCCCGCGCTCCAGCACATCCACCAACGTGTCGCTCTGGGACCCTTCCAGGCGTGCGTGGCGGGAGGCTGTGCAGCCAGCGGTGCGCGGTGGCAAGCGGCACTGACAAGATTGCCATCGTGGCAAGCGGTGGCGTCCCTGACGGTCCCTTTTGCACTATTGAGGAGATGCAGACGGGCATTTAATGCCCTTCTCCCCTGCCGTCAGGGTTAGGTATGATACACTGTAGCAGGTAGCTGTACCTACCGCTACACCTTTACATTTTTACCCTTGTCTATGTTGCCACCTGTCGGTGACCCCTTGAGCATATAAAAGGAGGCCCGTGCGCAACGTAGAGGGGGGGAGAGAAAAACTCTCAGGCTCGGTCTCGTTAGCTGCTGGGGTGTACTGTAGCACTCCGCGCTCCCGAGCAAGAACTCAATACAAATCACAAAGAAGGAGTAGGGTTTTACGCATCCGTGCGGCCCGGACCTGGGTAAATTGCTCGTGTGCTCCGCCTTGATCCGCTCTTCGTGCGACCTCCGCCCCTGCCGAACCGAAAGGGACTCGGCCCGCCGGTCCCATAGGTGTTCGTGGATCAGTCCCCCAACAGAGAGGAAGGTAGGGGGAGAATCCCCCCTTTCCTTTTATCCCCAAGGCCGGCTGCCATATGAGGGGTGCGCCAGCCCCTTGTGGGCTGGTGTGCTCCCCTCTTTTGGCCCATGTGGCCCATTAACCTCCCGGGGGTGCCCGGAACCCCTTTGGGTGATCCGATGACTACCCAGTGCACTCTGAAACTCTTCCGGTGTCCGAATATCATCATCCTATATATCAATCTTTACCTCCGGACCATTGAAGCTCCTCATCATGTATGTGATCTCATCCGGGACTATGAACACCATTTGGTCACCAAATCAAATAACTCATATAACACTATATCGTCAACGAACGTTAAGCGTGCGGACCCTATGGGTTCGAGAACTATGTAGACATGACCGAGACACCTCTCCGGTCAGTAACCAATAGTAGAACCTGGTGGCCCATATTGCCTCCTACATATTCTTTGAAGATCTTTATCGGTCAAACCTTATGACAACATACGTAATTCCCTTTGTCTATCGGTATGTTACTTTCCTGATATTCGATCGTCAGTATCTTCATACCTAGTTCAATCTTGTTACCGGCAAGTCTCTTTACTCGTTTTGTAATACATCATCTCATAAATAACTCTTTAGTCACTTTGCTTGCAAGTATTCTCATGATGTGTATTACCGAGAGGGCCTAGAGATACCTCTCTGATACACGGAGTGAAAATCCTAATCTCGATCCATGCCAACTCAATAGACACCTTCGGAGATACCTGTAGAGCATCTTTATGATCACCCAGTTACGTTGTGACGTTTGATAGCACACGAGACATTCCTCCGGTATCCGGGATTTGCATGATCTCATAGTCGAAGGAATGTGTATTTGACATTAAGAAAGCAATAGCAATAAACTGAATGATCATATGCTAAGCTAACAGATGGGTCTTATCCATCACATCATTCTTCTAATGATGTAATCCTGTTATCAAATGACAACTCATGTCTACGGTTAGGAAACCTTAACCATCTTTTGATCAATGAGGTAGTCTACTAGAGGCTCACTAGGGACACAGTATTTGTTTATGTATCCACACATGTATTTAAGTTTCCGGTAAATACAATTCTAGCATGAATAATAAACCTTTGTCATGATTAATGAAATATAATAATAACCATTTTATTATTGCCTCTAGGGCATATTTCCTTCATGACGAACCTACGAGGGACTCCTTTCAGAGGAGGCCCCACTTGGAGGGGCGGCCCCCAAGGACATATTTTTTTCTTACGCCTTTGGATGCACCCTCCTCCTCTCCTCTCTCCTCTCTCTCTCTCTCTCTCTCTCTCTCTCTCTCTCTCGTTCTCCATTGGAAAAGCTCCGTACATGATGAACCACAAGTATAGGGGGTCTATTGTAGTCCTTTCGATAAGTAAGAGTGTCAAACCCAACGAGGAGCAGAAGGAAATGATGAGCGATTTTCAGCAAGGTATTCTCTGCAAGCACTGAAATTATCGGTAACAGATAGTTTTCTGATAAGATAAATCATAACGGGTAACAAGTAAATAAAGTAACTAAGGTGCATCACGGTGTCCCAATCCTTTTTGTAGCAAAGAACAAGCCTGGATGAGCTCTTATATAATGCAAAGCGCTCCCGAGGACACATGAGAATTGTTGTCAAGTTAGTTTTCATCATGCTGATATGATTCGAGTTCGTTACTTTGATAATTTGATATGTGGGTGGACCGGTGCTTGGGTGCTGCCCTTCCTTGGACAAGCCTCCCACTTATGACTAACCCCTCTCGCAAGCATCCGCAACTACGAAAGAAGTACTAAGGTAAAGCTAACCATAGCATGAAACATATGGATCCAAATCAGCCCCTCACGAGCAACGCATAAACTAGGGTTTAAGCTTTTGTCACTCTAGAAACCCATCATCTACTTATTACTTCCCAATGCCTTCCCCTAGGCCCAAATAATGGTGAAGTGTCATATAGTTGACATTCACACAACACCACTAGAGGAAAGATAACATACATCTCATCAAAATATCAAACGAATACCAAATTCACATGATTACTTATAACAAGACCTCTCCCATGTCCTCAGGAACAAACATAACTACTCACAAAGCATATTCATAATCATAATCATAGGAGTATTAATTATCATTAAGGGTCTAAAAATATAATCTTCCACTGTACTTACAGATAAGAACAACCTGCTGTCTCAAGTTCTCGAAATATGTCGGGCCCAGCTAGCTATGGCTACCACCGAATTGGAGAAATCCAAGGAGGCACCGCCTAGTAATGTTTCCCCCCATCCAAAAAAAGTATAATCATATACCAGTAATATTAATACCGTTGTGTTTCCACTGACAGGATCAGTAGATCAACTAAGAGAGAAACTGGAAGTCGCCCAGGCTGGTGAACAGGAGCCCAAAAGGCAGCAGGCAAACACGTGCTAACGCAAGTCAGGGACGACAAGAACAAGTTGCAGGATTCCAACATCCTGATGGGCGAAGAGCTAAAAGATATACAAGCCCAGCTGGCTGACGCTGTGAAGGAGAATAAGAGGCTATGAGGCGGCATATTCAGTATGCTTTCGAACTTACCTTCGTGAAATTCAGCGGAAAGATGAGCTGACAGATTTATGTCTGCAGGTATGTTGACTGGCTGTCCTGAAGAGGGGATGTCCGGATCTCAAGGCGATCTACTCCAAGAGCTATCCCAAGTGCACGAGCGAGCTCGGCAAGCAATGTGGAGCGTTGCCAAGGCTTTGTGGCCATCCGCCTCCCCTCCAGGAAGTATGGAGGAGCTTGTGAAGCTATTCCAAGGGGATCGGCGGCGCTTTCGATTATGGAAGATTTCGGCCTGCCGAGAAGGTGCGCGAGGGGATTGGGCCATGGTAAAAACATGGTACACCAAGCTTGATCCGAATCATATGGCCCGGGTCGGACCTCGCGGGTCAGATGGACAAGAAATTCCCGTTAGTCTGGTATATGACCAAGTAAAGATAGCCGCCAAGTTCTCCCAACAGGATTGTAAGCTAGACAGCCTGTTAGATGGCGTAGAGGAAGAAGTTTTTGAGTCCAAGTGACTATGTACTGCATTTGACAAATTTGTCCCTAGCCGGATTATAAAACGATTGTCATGGCAGACCTTTTCGCTTCGACCTCTGGACCCGAAGGTGCGGAGTGCTTCCGAATACCCGCTCAGTAATATAGACCGGGGTATGCGTGGAAACCAGGCGTGGGGTAATAGTTGCTTGAACAGACAAGTTGTATCCGGCTAGCTATGTTATATTACATGTTAATTGTAAGAAACATCTTCCAGGGAGAATAGTTCCATTAAGGGTTCCTTTCCCTGGGCGGATATGCGTTAGTATGGATGTCCGAACTATGATTGAAAAATCGTAGTATGCGTGACATCTGGGGGTTCATGGTGTGATGAAGGTAAACGTCTTAAGTTAGCTGACCTAATATTCCCTTAAGAACGCTAGCTTTCGGCTTCACCCAGTCTGAGGTACAAATCTAGATGACCCGGCTGTAACAATCGCAGAGGTGCTCCCTTATGCCCTAGCTGAACAAAAGGGAACGTAGGGCATAAGCACAGGAGCCAGGCAACCCAGCTTGGCAAAAACTTAAGTCATAACGATGCATATAATGGCGAAGAAAAGGTACATATGCGGAAGAGGACACATATGTGTTGAGCTTGATGCTTGGAAAATAAAAATAAGCTTCTGTAAAAGAAGCCCCCAGGTATTATGAGTGTATACATTTAAGGATGTGCACATCATAGGTGTGCGGTCTGGCCGCACAAGAGCTAAAGAGCTGGAGAAAAAGGTTAAAGAGAGGGGAAAATGGAGATAAAGGGAGTAGAAAACAAACAAAGAGTCCGGCTCTAGGCATAGAATCTTTGGAGTCTGGCCGCATTCCACTGGTTCGGCTCTAGGCGATTGTCCGATGCATCACGCAGGCGGTACGCTCCTCTAGTGAGAACTTCATCAATGATGAAGGGACCCTCCCACTTGGGCTTGAGTTTGTCCATTTTCTTTTCTGGAAAGCATAGAACGAGTTCACCAACATTATAAGTCTTGGCCCACACCTCTCTGCTTTGATATTGTGAGCCTGTTGTTGATAGAATGCAGAACGGGCCTTTGCAACGTCGCACTCCTCCTTCAAGGCATCTAGACTCTTGCTACCTCTTGAGCACTGCGTTGGTTTTCCCTTGAAGAGGAAAGGGTGATGCAGCAAAGTAGCGTAAGTATTTCCCTCGGTTTTTGAGAACCAAGGTATCAATCCAATAGGAGGCTACGCGCGAGTCCCTCGCACCTACACAAAACAAATAAATCCTCGCAACCAACATGATAAGGGGTTGTCAATCCCTACACGGTCACTTACGAGAGTGAGATCTGATAGATATGATAAGATAATATTTTTGGTATTTTTATGATAAAGATGCAAAGTAAAATAAAAGGAAAGTAAAAAAGCAAAGGAAATAATTAAGTGTTGGAAGATTAATATGATGAAGATAGACCCGGGGGCCATAGGTTTCACTAGTGGCTTCTCTCAAGAGCATAGGTATTTTACGGTGGGTGAACAAATTACTGTTGAGCAATTGACAGAATTGAGCATAGTTATGAGAATATCTAGGTATGATCATGTATATAGGCATCACGTCCAAGACAAGTAGACCGACTCCTGCCTGCATCTACTACTATTACTCCACACATCGACCGCTATCCAGCATGCATCTAGAGTGTTAAGTTCATAAGAACAGAGTAACGCTTTAAGCAAGATGACATGATGTAGAGGGATAAATTCATGCAATATGATAAAAAAACATCTTGATATCCTCGATGGCAACAATAGAATGTGTGCCTTGCTGCCCCTACTGTCACTGGGAAAGGACACCGCAAGATTGAACCCAAAGCTAAGCACTTCTCCAGCAAGGAAGATCAATCTAGTAGGCCAAACCAAACTGATAATTCGAAGAGACTTGCAAAGATAACCGATCATACATAAAAGAATTCAGAGAAGATTCAAATATTGTTCATAGATAAACTTGATCATAAACCCACAATTCACCGGTCTCAACAAAACACACCGCAGAAGAAGATTACATCGAATAGATCTCCACGAGAGAGGGGGAGAACATTGTATTGAGATCCAAAAAGAGAGAAGAAGCCATCTAGCTAATAACTATGGACCCGAAGGTCTGAGGTAAACTACTCACACTTCATCGGAAGTGCTATGGTGTTGATGTAGAAGCCCTCCGTGATCGATGCCCCCTCCGGCGGAGCTCCGGGATAGGCCCCAAGATGGTATCTCATGGATACAGAAAGTTATGGTGGTGGGATTAGGGTTTTGGCTCCGTATTTGGTCGTTTGGGGGTACGTAGGTATATATATATAGGAGGAAGGAGTACGTCGGTGGAGCAACATGGGGCCCACGAGGGTGGAGGGCATACCTGGGGGTAGGCGCGCCCCCTACCTCATGGCTTCCCTGTTGGTTGCTTGACGTAGGGTCCGAGTCTCCTAGATCTTGTTCGTTCCAAAAATCACATTCCCAAAGGTTTCATTCCGTTTGGACTCCGTTTGATATTCCTTTTCTTCGAAACCCTAAAATAGGCAAAAAAACAGCAATTCTGGGCTGGGCCTCCGGTTAGTAGGTTAGTCCCAAAAATAATATAAAAGTGTATAATAAAGCCCAATAATGTCCAAAACAGAATATAATATAGCATGGAACAATCAAAAATTATAGATATGTTGGAGACGTATCAACTGTCCCGCCGACCCAACTCGGCTTCTCTCTCTTCATACATGCGCACTCGAGGTGAGTCATGAATGATGTTACAGGGCAAAATGGCCTCTGCGCCATACACCATGAAGAATGGTGTGTATCCGGTAGTGCGATTGGGCATGGTCTGAAGCCCCCAGAGTACGGAGTCCAGCTCCTCAACCCAGTGCTTGTCTGATTCTTTCAACGACCGCACTAGTATAGGCTTAATGCCGCTCATAATAAGACCATTAGCTCGTTCGACTTGACCGTTCATTTGTGGATGATAGACCGAGCTGTAATCGAGCTTAATGCCCAATTTAGCACACTAGGATTTCACTTCATTAGCTGTGAAATTGGAGCTGTTGTCGGTGATGATGCTGTGTGGGACACCATAATGGTGCACGACACCGGATATAAAGTCTATCACCGGTCCAGCTTCGGCCGTTTTCACTGGTTTGGCCTCTATCCATTTGGTGAATTTATCTACCATGACTAGCAGATATTTTTTCTTATGACTTCCTCCTTTAAGGGGTCCTACCATATCAAGCCCCCCAGACCGCAAAAGGCCAGGTAATGGGGATTATTTGTAAAGCACTAGGTGGCATATGGCTTTGATTGGCGAAGAGCTGGCATCCGACACAACGTTGGACCAGGTCCTGTGCATCTGCTCGGGCCGTCGGCCAAAAGAAACCTGTACGGAAGGCCTTACTTACAAGGGCCCGAGCCGCGGCATGGTGACCGCCGAGACCAGCATGGATTTCAGCCAGGAGCTGTCGTCCCTCTTCTTCGAAGATACATCTTTGAAGGACTCCGATAGCACTTTTCTTGTAGAGCTCTCTGTAATGGACCTTGTATGCTTTCGAGCGCCGAACAATGCAGTGAGCCTCACTCTGGTCCCCAGGAAGCTCTCTCCTATTAAGGTAGGCCAAGAAGGGTTCGGTCCATGGGGCAATTGCCGCCATTATTAGATGGGCCGATGGTGTTATTTCGGTGGCTAAGCCCTGATGATATCGGTATTGTGTTTGGAATCTGGGGACATAATCAGATTCGGACTAGTGTTGCCGCTCTCATCCTGCCACACCACGGATGGCTTGAAGAGCCTTTCCAAAAAGATGTTAGGTGGGATGGGGTCACCCTTGGCGCCCATGCAAGCAAGGACATCCGCCGCTTGATTGCTTTCTCAAGCCACATGATGAAACTCGAGTCCCTCGAACCAAGCTGATATTTTGAGTACGGCATTGCGATAGGCCGCCATCTTCGGATCCTTGGCGTCGAAGTCTCCCTTTACTTGGGATATTGCGAGATTTGAATCCCCACGCACCTCCAGGCGTTGTATGCCCATGGAGGTAGCCATCCGAAGACCGTGCAACAAGGCCTCGTATTCGGCTGCATTGTTGGAGTCTGTGTGTAATATTTTGAGTACGTACTGGACTGTGTCTCCAGTGGGGGACATTAAAATGACGCCTGCTCCTAAACCGGCCAGCGTTTTAGAGCCATCGAAGTGCATGACCCAGTTGGAATATGTACCGTACTCATTAGGGAGTTCGGCCTCTGTCCATTCGCCGATGAAGTCGGCCAATACTTGGGATTTAATGGCTCGGCGTGGTTATGTTATGTCGAATGGTAGGAGCTCAATAGCCCACTTGGCAAATGTCGCGGTTATTTATTATATCATTGAGTGGTACTTCGGAAGCCATCGTGATCGAACACTCTTGGAAGTAGTGGCGTAGCTTCCGGGATGCCATGAAGACCGCATATGTTATCTTTTGGTAATGAGGGTACTAGGATTTGCATGGTGTGAGGATAGTGGATACGTAGTACACCGGTTTATGAAGTGGGAACTTGTGTTGGTCCTCCTCTCGCTCAATGACGAGCATTGCGCTCACCACCTGGTGTGTTGCAGAGATGTGTAATAACATTGGTACGCCGACGTTTGGCGCGGCCAGGATTGGGTTGCTCGCTAAAAGAGCCTTTATTTCCTCCAGCCCGTCCGTTGCCGCTTCCGTCCACTCGAAGTGGTTGGTACGTCGGAGAAGGCAATAAAGTGGCAATGCTTTTTCTCTTAGTCTGGAGATAAAGCGGCTTAAAGCTGCCACGCATCCGGCTAGTTTTTGGAACTGTTTAAGGTCTATTGGTGTAGCCAATTGTGATAAAGCTCGGATTTTGGTTGGGTTTGCCCCAATTCCTCTATTGGAAACGATGAAGCCTAGCAGTTTTCCGGTGGGGACGCCGAAAACACACTTTTCTAGATTGAGCTTGATGTCATATGTCCGGAGGTTTTCGAATGTCAGACGCAGGTCGTCTATTAACGACTCGACGTGCTTAGTCTTGATGACGACGTCATCCACATATGCTTCAACTGTCTTGCCGGTTTGTTTCTCCAGGCATGTTTGAATCATGCGTTGGTAGGTGGCGCCAGCATTTTCAAGCCCAAAGGGCATAGTGTTGAAGCAGAAAGGCCCGTATGGGGTGATGAATGACGTTGCGGCTTGGTCAGACTCCTTCATTTTGATTTGATGGTATCCGGAGTATGCGTCGAGGAAACATAGTGAGTCATGTCCTGCAGTAGCATCAATAATCTGATCGATGCGGTGGAAGGGGAAGCGATCCTTAGGGCAAGCCTTATTGAGGTCTTTGAAATTGACTCACAGGCGCCAGGATTTGTCCTTCTTTAGCACCATCACCAGGTTTGTTAGGCAGTCCAGGTGTTTTATCTCTTTGATGAATCCGGCCTCGATTAACTTGGCTAGATCTTCCCCCATGGCTTGTCGTTTAGGTTCGAAAAAGCGCCACAGTGTTTGCTTGACTGGCGTATATCCCTTCAATATATTGAGGCTGTGTTTGGCCAACCTGCGTGGGATTCCTGACATATCAGAAGGGTGCCAGGCGAATATGTCCCAGTTCTCACACAGGAATGTTCATAGTGCGGTGTCAACCATTGGGTCCAATTGTGCCCCGATGGAAGCTGTCTTCTTGGGGTCCGTCGGGTGGACTTCAAATTTGACTATTTCGTCTGCTGGTTTGAAGGAGGTGGATTTGGGACGCTTATCAAGGATTATGTCGTCCCTATCCACCATAGAGCGTAGTTCGGTTAACTCTTCCGCCGCGAGGGCCTCAGACAGTGCCTCGAGGGCTAGGGATGCTGTTTTGTTTTTTGCCCGAAGGGCTATGTCTGGATCACTAGCAAGAGTGATAATACCGTTGGGCCCGGGCATCTTGAGTTTCATATACCCGTAATGAGGTATAGCTTGAAAGCGTGTGAATGCATCTCGCCCCAACAGGGCATCATATCTGATGACCCATGAGTATAGGGGATCTATCGTAGTCCTTTCGACAAGTAAGAGTGTCGAACCCAACGAGCAGCAGAAGGAAATGATAGGCGGTTTTCAGCAAGGTATTCTCAGCAAGCACTGAAATTATAGGTAACAGATAGTTTTGTGATAAGATAATTTGTAACGAGCAACAAGTAACAAAAGTAAATAAAGTGCAGCAAGATGGCCCAATCCTTTTTGAGGCAAAGGACAAGCCTGGACAAACTCTTATATAGAGAAAAGCACTCCCGAGGACACATGGGAATTATCGTCAAGCTAGGTTTCATCACGATCATATGATTCACGTTCGGTACTTTGATAATTTGGTATGTGGGTGGACCAGTGCTTGGGTGTTGTCCTTACTTGTACAAGCATCCCACTTATGATTAACCTCTATTGCAAGCATCCGCAACTACAACAAAAGTATTAAGGTAAACCTAACCATAGCATGAAACATATGGATCCAAATCAGCCCCTTAGGAAGCAACGCATAAACTAGGGTTTAAGCTTCTGTCACTCTAGCAACCCATCATCTACTTATTACTTCCCAATGCCTTCCTCTAGGCCCAAATAATGGTGAAGTGTCATGTAGTTGATGTTCACATAACACCACTAGAGGAGAGACAACATACATCTTATCAAAATATCGAACGAATACCAAATTCACATGACTACTAATAGCAAGACTTCTCCCATGTCCTCAAGGACAAACGTAACTACTCACAAAGAATATTCATATTCATAATCAGAGGGGTATTAATATGCATATAGGATCTGAACATATGATCTTCCACCAAATAAACCAACTAGCATCAACTACAAGGAGTAATTAACACTACTTGCAACCCACAGGTACCAATCCCAGACTTGAAGACAATAATTGGATACAAGAGATGAACTAGGGTGTGGGTCATCCCAGACTTGAAGACAATAATTGGATACAAGAGATGAATTGGATATAGAATCTGTTCCTGTTCATGCTCAGGTACACAACATAAGGGTGTGGGTCATCCCAGAAGTAATGTCGTAAATCATAGAAAAACTTTTTCTTTTGCTGGTATGTGAAACTAGGTGGTATAAATTTAGCAACAATGTAATTAGCATAATCAGCATACCATGGAGCAGTATGAGAAGCATTTATGACATTTAATTGTTCATCAGGAAAGCTATCATCAATAGGTAGTGGGTCATCAAGAACATTTTCTAACCTAGACAAGTTGTCTGCAATGGGGTTCTCAGCTCCCTTTCTATCAATAATATGCAAATCAAATTCTTGTAGCAAGAGAACCCATCTAATAAGTCTAGGTTTAGCATCTTTCTTTTCCATAAGATATTTAATAGCAGCATGATCAGTGTGAATAGCTACTTTAGAATCAACAATATAAGGTCTGAACTTATCACAAGCAAATACAACGACTAAGAATTCTTTTTCAGTAGTAGCATAATTTCTCTGGGCATTGTCTAGAGTTTTACTAGCATATTGAATAACATTTAATTTCTTATCAACTCTTTGCCCTAGAACAGCACCTACGGCATAATCACTAGCATCGCACATAATTTCAAAAGGTAAATTCCAATCAGGTGGCTGAGCAATAGGTGCAGAGATCAATGCTTTCTTAAGTATTTCAAATGCTTCTACACAATCATTATCAAAGACGAACGGTATATCTTTTTGTAATAAATTAGTCAGAGTCCGAGAAATTTTTGAGAAGTCCTTAATGAACTTCCTATAAAAACCGGCATGACCAAGGAAACTTCTTATACCTTTGATGTCCTTGGGACACGGCATCTTTTCAATAGCATCAACTTTAGCTTTATCAACTTCAATGCCTCTTTCAAAAAATTTGTGCCCCAAGACAATACCTTCATTAACCATGAAGTGGCATTTCTCCCAATTCAAGACAAGGTTAGTTTCTTCACATCTCTGCAAAACTCGATCAAGGTTGCTTAAGCAATCATCAAAAGAGGATCCATAAACGGAGAAATCATCCATGAATACCTCACATATCTTTTCACAAAAATCGGAAAATATAACCATCATGCATCTTTGAAAGGTAGCAGGTGCATTACATAAACCAAAAGGCATACGTCTATAAGCAAAAGTACCAAAAGGGCAAGTAAAAGTGGTCTTAGATTGATCATCAGCTGACATAGCTATTTGGGAGAAACCAAAATAACCATCTAGAAAGCAAAAATGTGTATGTTTGGTTAACCTTTCTAGCATTTGATCAATAAAAGGTAAGGGGTAATGATCTTTTTAGTAGCCTTATTTAATTTGCGGAATCAATTCATCTTTATCATTAGGAACAACAGTAATACCTCCCTTCTTAGGAACACAATGGACAGGACTTACCCCCTGACTATCAGCAATGGGATAAATTATACATGCCTCAAGGAGCTTTAGTATTTCTTTTCTTAACACTTCTTTCATCTTAGGATTCAGTCGTCGTTGGTGATCAATAACTGGTTTGGCATCTTTTTCCAAATTTATTTTGTGTTGACATAGAGTGGGACTAATGCCCTTAAGATCATCAAGAGTATATCCAATAGCTGCAGGGTGCTTCTTCAGAATTTTCAATAATTTTTCTTCCTCCTTCTCTGAAAGGTTAGCACTAATAATAACATGATATATCTTATTTTCATCAAGATAAGCATATTTAAGATTATCAGGCAAAGGTTTAAGATCAAACACGGGATCACCCTTGGGTGGAGGAGGATCCCCTAAAATTTCAATAGGCAAGTTGTGCTTCAGAATAGGTCCCTGTTTACAGAACACTTCATCTATTTCCTTCTTTCTTCATAAACATATCATTTTCATGGTCTAGCATATATTGTTCTAAAGGATCACTAGGAGGTATGGCAATAGAAGCAAGACCAATAATTTCATCCTTACTAGGCAATTCTTCTTCACGGTGTTGTCTACGAAATTTAGAAAAGTTGAACTCACGAGAAATATCACCTAAACCAATAGTAATAACATCCTTTTTGCAGTCTATCCTAGCATTAACAGTGTTTAAGAAGGGTCTACCAAATATAATGGGACAAAAGCTATCTTGTGGGGAACCAAGAACAAGAAAATCAGGAGGATATTTAGTTTTCCCACACAAGACTTCAACATCTCTAACAATCCCAATTGGTGAAATAGTATCTCTATTGGCAAGTTTAATTGTGACATCAATATCTTCTAACTCAGCAGGTGCAATATCATGCATAATTTCTTTGTATAAGTCAATAGGTATCGCACTAGCACTAGCACCCATATCACACAAGCCATGATAACAATGATCTCCTATTTTAACAGAAATAACAGGCATGCCTACCACAGGTCTATGTTTATCTTTAGCACAAGGTTTAGCAATTCTAGCAGTTTCATCACAGAAATAAATAACATGCCCATCAATATTATCAGCCAAGAGATACTTAACAATAGCAATATTAGGTTCAACTTTAACTTGCTCAGGAGGTGTATAGGTTCTAATATTGCTTTTACAAACCATAGTTGAAGCTTTAGCATGATCTTTTATCCTAATAGGAAAAGGTGGTTTCTCATCATAAGCAGTAAGAATAATAGGATCATTATAAGTGACAGTCTTTTCTTCAACTTTAATAGGTGCAGCTACTTTTACTTCAATGGGAGGATTATATTTAAACCACTTCTCCTTAGGGAGATCAACATGAGTAGCAAAAGATTCACAGAAAGAAGCTACTATTTCAGAGTCAAGTCCATATTTAGTGCTAAATTTACGGAAAACATCGGTATCCATAAAAGATTTAACACAATCAAACTTAGGTGTCATACCTGACTCCTTACCTTCGTCGAGATCCCAATCTTCAGAGTTGCATTTAATTCTTTCCAATAAATCCCATTTGAATTCAATAGTCTTCATCGTAAAAGAGCCAGCACAAGAAGTATCGAGCATGGTGCGGTTGTTATCAGAAAGCCGAGCATAAATTTTTTGAATAATCACTTCTCTTGAGAGCTCATGATTGGGGCATGAATATAACATTGAATTAAGCCTCCCCCAAGCTTGAGCGATGCTTTCTCCTTCGCGAGGCCAAACATTATATATATAATTACAATCACGATGAACAATATGCATAGGATAAAACTTCTGATGAAATTCCAATTTCAATCGTTTGTAGTTCCATGGTCCCATATCATCACATAGCCTATACCATGTCAATGTGTCTCCCTCCAAAGACAAAGGGAAGACCTTCTTCTTGATAACATCATCGGGCATACCTGCAATCTTAAATAATCCACAAACTTCATCCACATATATTAGGTGCTCATCAGGATGTAATGTTCATCTCCTGTAAAAGGATTAGCTAGCAGTTTTTCTATCATACCTGAAGGAATTTCAAAGCAGACATTTTCATTTTCAGTAGGTTCAATAGGTTCAGTAGGTTGGGGAGCAACTCTTTGCTCTACTAGTTGGGGTGAAGATACCCCGAACAAGCCCCTCAGAGGATTACTTTCCATAGTAACAAGTGACAGTAAATTTCAGCACACTATATAAATTTTGCATTACCAAATTCCACCTACCAAAGGCACTTCACTCCCCGGCAACGGCACCAGAAAAGAGTCTTGATGACCCACAAGTATAGGGGATATATCGTAGTCCTTTCGATAAGTAAGAGTGTCGAACCCAACGAGGAGCAGAAGGAAATGATAAGCGGTTTTCAGCAAGGTATTCTCTGCAAGCACTGAAATTATAGGTAACAGATAGTTTTATGATAAGATAATTTGTAATGAGAAACAAGTAACAAAAGTAAATAAAGTGCAGAAAGATGGCCCAATCCTTTTTGTAGCAAAGGACAAGCCTGGACAAACTCTTATATAGAGAAAAACGCTCCCGAGGACACATGGGAATTATCGTCAAGCTAGGTTTCATCATGATCATATGATTCGCGTTCGGTACTTTGATAATTTGGTATGTGGGTGGACCGGTTCTTGGGTGTTGTCCTTACTTGGACAAGCATCCCACTTATGATTAACCTCTATTTCAAGCATCCGCAACTACAACAAAAGTATTAAGGTAAACCTAACCATAGCATGAAACATATGGATCCAAATCATCCCCTTACGAAGCAATGCATAAACTAGGGTTTAAGCTTCTGTCACTCTAGCAACCCATCATCTACTTATTACTTCCCAATGCCTTCCTCTAGGCCCAAATAATGGTGAAGTGTCATGTAGTCGACGTTCACATAACACCACTAGAGGAGAGACAACATACATCTCATCAAAATATCGAACGAATACCAAATTCACATGACTACTAATAGCAAGACTTCTCCCATGTCCTCAGGAACAAACGTAACTACTCACAAAGCATATTCATATTCATAATCAAAGGGGTATTAATATGCATATAGGATCTGAACATATGATCTTCCACCAAATAAACCAACTAGCATCAACTACAAGGAGTAATTAACACTACTAGCAACCCACAGGTACCAATCCCAGACTTGAAGACAACAATTGGATACAAGAGATGAACTAGGGTTTGAGAGGAGATGGTGCTGGTGAAGATGTTGATGGAGATTGACCCCCTCCCAATGAGAGGATCATTGGTGATGACGATGGCGATGATTTCCCCCTTCCGGAGGAAAGTTTCCCCGGCAGAACAGCTCCGCCAGAGCCCTAGATTGGTTCCGCCAAGGTTCTGCCTCGTGGCGGCGGAGTCTCGTCCCGAAAGCTTGCTTATGATTTTTTTTCCTCAACGAAAGACTCCATATAGCAGAAGATGGGCATCGGAGGGCCACCAGGGGCCACGAGGCAGGGGGCGCACCCAGGGGGTAGGGCGTGCCCCCCACCCTCGTGGCCAGGGTGTGGCCCCCCTTTCGAACTTCTTGAGCTCGGTATTTTTTATATATTGTAAAAATGACTTCCATGAAGTTTCAGGACTTTTGGAGCTATGCAGAATAGGTCTCTAATATTTGCTCCTTTTCCAGCCCAGAATCCCAGCTGCCGGCATTCTCCCTCTTTATGTAAACCTTGTAAAATAAGAGAGAATAGGCATAAGTATCGTGACATAATGTGTAATAACAGCCCATAATGCATTAAATATGAATATAAAAGCATGATGCAAAATGGACGTATCAATATCCACTGTTAAAAGGGGCCACTTGGAAGGTTATCTCTTTGGACCGATAGTTCTTCGGCGTGCCGAATACCACGTCGAGTGTAATTTTCCCCGCGCATCATGCCTCCCGGCTGGGAATGATCCCTCGGATGGTTGTATTACTATGCTCGATGCGCCTCCTGTCTATTTCCATTTTATTCAGTGTGTCCTCGTGAAGGAAATATGCCCTAGAGGTAATAATAAAGTTATTATTTTATTTCCATATATCATGATAAATGTTTATTATTCATGCTAGAATTGTATTATCCGGAAACATAATACTTGTGTGAATACATAGCCAAACTAAAACGTCACTAGTGTGCCTCTACTTGACTAGCTCGTTAATCAAAGATGGTTATGTTTCCTAACCATAGACATGTGTTGTCATTTGATTAATGGGATCACATCATTAGGAGAATGATGTGATTGACATGACGCATTCCATTAGCTTAGCACCCGATCGTTTAGTATGTTGCTATTGCTTTCTTCATGACTTATACATGTTCCTATGACTATGAGATTATGCAACTCCCATTTGCCGGAGGAACACTTTGTGTGCTACAAAACGTCACAACGTAACTGGGTGATTATAAAGGAGCTCTACAAGTGTCTCCAAAGGTACATGTTGGGTTGGCGTATTTCGAGATTAGGATTTGTCACTCCGATTGTCGGAGAGGTATCTCTGGGCCCTCTCAGTAATGCACATCACATAAGCCTTGCAAGCATTGCAACTAATGAGTTAGTTGCGAGATGATGTATTATGAAATGAGTAAAGAGACTTGCCGGTAACGATATTGAACTAGGTATTAAGATACCGACAATCGAATCTCGGGCAAGTAACATACCGATGACAAAGGGAACAAAGTATGTTGTTATGCGGTCTGACCGATAAAAGATCTTCGTTGAATATGTGGGAGCCAATATGAGCATCCAGGTTCCGCTATTGGTTATTGACCAAAGACATGTCTCGGTCATGTCTACATTGTTCTCAAACCCGTAGGGTCCGCACGCTTAACGTTACGATGACAGTTTCATTATGAGTTTATATATTTTGATGTACCGAAGTTTGTTCGGAGTCCCGGATGTGATCACGGACATGACTAGGAGTCTCGAAATGTTTGAGACATAAAGATTGATATATTGGAAGCCTATGTTTGGACATCAGAAGTGTTCCGGGTGAAATCGGCATTTTACCGGAGTACCGGGAGGTTACCGGAACCCCCCGATAACCCAATGGGCCTAGTGGAGGAAGAGGAGATGAGACCTAGGGGCTGCCGCGCACCCCTCCCCCCCCCCCAAGTCCGAATTGCGGTGCGGTGCCCCCTTCCACCATAGTCCTCGATAATATTGTAGTGGTGCTTAGGCGAAGCCCTGCGACAGTAGAACATCAAGATCGTCACCACGCCGTCGTGCTGAGGAACTCTTCCCCGACACTTTGCTGGATCGGAGTCCGGGGATCGTCATCGAGCTAAACGTGTGCTAGAACTCGGAGGTGCCGTAGTTTTGGTGCTTGATCGATCGGGCCGTCAAGACGTACGACTACATCAACCGCGTTATCATAACGCTTCCGCTGTCGGTCTACGAGGGTATGTAGATTACACTCTCCCCTCTCATTGCTATACATCACCATGATCTTGCATGTGCGTAGGAAAATTTTGAAATTACTACGTTCCCCAACAGTGGCATCCGAGCCTGGTTTTATGTGTTGATGTTATATGCACGAGTAGAACACAAGCGAGTTGTGGGCGATATAAGTCATACTGCTTACCAACATGTCATACTTTGGTTCGGCGGTATTGTTGGATGAAGCGGCCCAGACCGACATTACGCGTACGCTTAAGCGAGACTGGTTCTACCGACGTGCTTTGCACATAGGTGGCTGGCGGGTGTCAGTTTCTCCAACTTAGTTGAACCGAGTATGGCTATGCCCGGTCCTTGCGAAGGTTAAAACAACACCAACTTGACAAACTATCGTTGTGGTTTTGATGCGTAGGTAAGATTGGTTCTTGCTTAAGCCCGTAGCAACCACGTAAAACTTGCAACAACAAAGTAGAGGACGTCTAACTTGTTTTTGCAGGGCATGTTGTGATGTGATATGGTCAAGACATGATGCTAAATTTTATTGTATGAGATGATCATGTTTTGTAACCGAGTTATCGGCAACTGGCAGGAGCCATATGGTTGTCGCTTTATTGTATGCAATGCAATTGCGCTGTAATGCTTTACTTTATCACTAAGCGGTAGCGATAGTCGTGGAAGCATAAGATTGGTGAGATGACAACGATGCTACGATGGTGATCAAGGTGTCGCACCGGTGATGATGGTGATCATGACGGTGCTTCAAAGATGGAGATCACAAGCACAAGATGATGATGGCCATATCATATCACTTATATTGATTGCATGTGATGTTTATCTTTTATGCATCTTATCTTGCTTTGATTGACGGTAGCATTATAAGATGATCCCTCACTAAATTATCAAAGTATAAGTGTTCTCCCTGAGTATGCACCGTTGCGAAAGTTCTTCGTGCTGAGACACCACGTGATGATCGGGTGTGATAGGCTCTACATTCAAATACAACGGGTGCAAAACAGTTGCACACGGAATACTCAGGTTAAACTTGACGAGCCTAGCATATAACAGATATGGCCTCAGAACACGGAGACCGAAAGGTCGAGCGTGAATCATATAGTAGATATGATCAACATAGTGATGTTCACCATTGAAACTACTCCATCTCACGTGATGATCGGACATGGTTTAGTTGATTTGGATCACGTGATCACTTAGATGATTAGAGGGATGTCTATCTAAGTGGGAGTTCTTAAGTAATATGATTAATTGAACTTAAATTTATTATGAACTTAGTCCTGGTAGTATTTTGCAAATTATGTTGTAGATCAATAGCTCGCGTTGTTGCTTTCATATGTTTATTTTGATATGTTCCTAGAGAAAATTGAGTTGAAAGATGTTAGTAGCAATGATGCGGATTGGATCCGTGATCTGAGGTTTATCCTCATTGCTGCACAGAATAATTATGTCCTTGATGCACCACTAGGTGACAGACCTATTACAGGAGCAGATGCAGACATTATGAACGTTTGGCTAGCTCAATATGATGACTACTTGATAATTTAGTGCACCATGCTTAACGGCTTAGAATCGGGACTTCAAAGACGTTTTGAACGTCATGGACCATATGAGATGTTCCAGGAGTTGAAGTTAATATTTCAAGCAAATACCCGAGTTGAGAGATATGAAGTCTCCAACAAGTTCTATAGCTAAAAGATGGAGGAGAATCGCTCAACTAGTGAGCATGTGCTCAGATTGTCTGGGTACTACAATCACTTGAATCAAGTGGGAGTTAATCTTCCAGATAAAATAGTGATTGACAGAATTCTCTAGTCACCATCACCAAGTTAGTAGAACTTCGTGGTGAACTATAATATGCAAGGGATAACGGAAACGATTCCCAAGCTCTTCGTGATGCTAAAATCGACGAAGGTAGAAATCAAGAAAAACATCAAGTGATGATGGTAGACAAGACCACTAGTTTCAAGAAGAGGGCAAAAGGAAGAAGGGGAACTTCAAGAAGAACGGCAAGCAAGTTGCTGCTCAAGTGAAGAAGCCCAAGTCTGGTCCTAAGCCTGAGACTAAGTGCTTCTACTGCAAAGGGACTGGTCACTGGAAGCGGAACTACCCCAAGTGATTGGCGGATAAGAAGGATGGCAAAGTGAACATAAGTATATTTGATATACATGTTATTGATGTGTGCTTTACTAGTGTTTATAGCAACCCGTCAGTATTTGATACTAGTTCAGTTGCTAAGATTAGTAACTCGAAACAGGAGTTGCAGAACAAATAGAGACTAGTTAAGGGTGAAGTGACGATGTGTGTTGGAAGTGGTTCCAAGATTGATATGATCATCATCGCACACTCCCTATACTTTCGGGATTAGTGTTGAACCTAAATAAGTGTTATTTGGTGTTTGCGTTGAGCATGAATATGATTTGATCATGTTTATTATAATACGGTTATTCATTTAAGTAAGAGAATAAATTGTTGTTCTGTTTACATGAATAAAACCTTATATGGTTACACACCCAATGAAAATAGTTCGTTGGATCTCGATCATAGTGATACACATAATCATAATATTGAAACCAAAAGATGCAAAGTTAATAATGATAGTGCAACTTATTTTTGGCACTGCCGTTTAGGTCATATTGGTGTAAAGCGCATGAAGAAACTCCATGCTGATGGGCTTTTGGAATCACTTGATTATGAATCAGTTGATGCTTGCGAACCATGCCTCATGGGCAAGATGACTAAGACTCGTTCTTCGGAACAGTGGAGCGAGCAACAGATTTGTTGGAAATCATACATACTGATGTATGTGGTCCGATGAATATTGAGGCTCGCGACAGGTATCATTATTTTCTGATCTTCACAGATGATTTGAGCAGATATGAGTATATCTACTTGATGAAACACAAGTCTGAAACATTTGAAAAGTTCAAAGAATTTCAGAGTGAAGTGGAGAATCATCGTAACAAAAATGAAAGTTTCTATGATATGATCGCAGAAGTAAAATATTTGAGTTACGAGTTTGGCCTTCAGTTAAAAACAATGTGAAATAGTTTCACTACTCACGCCACCTGGAACACCACAGCATAATGGTGTGTCCGAACGTCAAAACCGTGCTTTATTAGATATGGTGCGATCTATGATGTCTCTTACCGATTACCACTATCGTTTTGGGGTTATGCATTAGAGACAGATACATTCACGTTAAATAGGGCACCATCTAAATCCGTTGAGACGACACCGTATGAACTATGGTTTGGCAAGAAACCTAAGTTGTCGTTTCTTAAAGTTTGAGGTTGCAATGCTTATGTGAGAAAGTTTCAACTTGGTAAGCTCAAACCTAAATCGGAGAAGTGCGTCTTCATAGGATACCCAAAAGAAAATGTTGGGTACACCTTCTATCGCAGATCCGAAAGCAAGATATTCATTGCTGAGAATGGATCCTTTCTAGAGAAGGAGTTTCTCTCGAAAGAAGTGAGTGGGAGGAAAGTAGAACTTGGTGAGGTAACTGTACCTGCTCCCTTATTGGAAAGTACGTCATCACAGAAATCTGTTCCTGTGACTACTACACCAATTAGTGAGGAAGCTAATGATGATGATCATGTAACTTCAGATCAAGTTACTACCGAACCTCGTAGGTAACCAGAGTGAGATCCGCACCAGAGTGGTACGGTAATCCTGTTCTGGAGGTCATGTTACTTGACCATGACGAGCCTACGAACTATGAGGAAGCGATGATGAGCCCAGATTCCGCGAAATGGCTTGAGGCCATGAAATCTGAGATGAGATCCATGTATGAGAACAAAGTATGGACTTTGATTGACTTGCCCAATGATCGGCGAGCCATTGAGATTAAATGGATCTTCAAGAGGAAGACGGACGCTGATAGTAGTGTTACTATCTACAAAGCTAGAATTGTCACAAAAAGGTTTTCGACAAGTTCAAGGTGTTGACTATGATGAGAGTTTCTCACTCGTATCTATGCTTAAGTCTATCTGAATCATGTTAGCAATTGCCGCATTTTATGAAATATGGCAAATGGATAAATAAAACTGCATTCCTTAATGGATTTATTAATGAAGAGTTGTATATGATGCAACCAGAAGGTTTTGTCAATCCTAAAGGTACTAACAAAATATGCAAGCTCCAGCGATCCATCTATGGACTGGTGCAAGCATCTCGGAGTTGGAATATATGCTTTGATAAGTTGATCAAAGCATATAGTTTTATACAGACTTGTGGTGAAGCCTGTATTTACAAGAAAGTGAGTGGGAGCACTACAACATTTCTGATGAGTCTATGTGTATGACATATTGTTGATCGGAAATAATGTAGAATTATTCTGCAAAGCATAAAGGAGTGTTTGAAAGGAGTTTTTCAAAGAAAGACCTCGGTGAAGCTGCTTACATATTGAGCATCAAGATCTATATAGATAGATCAAGACGCTTGATAAGTTTTCAATGAGTACATACCTTGACAAGTTTTTGAAGTAGTTCAAAATGGAACAGTCAAAGAAAGAGTTCTTGCCTGTGATACAAGGTGTGAAATTGAGTAAGACTCCCGACCACGGTAGAAGATAGAGAGAGAATGAAAGTCATTCCCTATGCCTCAGCCATAGGTTCTATAAAGTATGCCATGTTGTGTACCAGACCTATTGTATACCCTGCCCTGAGTTTGGCAAGGGAGTACAATAGTGATCTAGGAGTAGATCACTGGACATTGGTCAAAATTATCCTTAGTGAAATAAGGATATGTTTCTCGATTATGGAGGTGACAAAAGGTCCGTCGTAAAGGGTTACATCGATGCAAGTTTTGACACTGATCCAGATGACTCTAAGTCTCAATCTGGATACATATTGAAACTAGGAGCAATTAGCTAGAGTAGCTCCATGCAGAGCATTGTTGACATAGAAATTTGCAAAATACTTACGGATCTGAATGTGGCAGACCCGTTGACTAAACTTCTCTCACAAGCAAAACAAGATCACACCTCAGTACTCTTTGGGTGTTAATCACATAGCGATGTGAACTAGATTATTGACTCTAGTAAACCCTTTGGGTGTTGGTCACATGTCGATGTGAACTATGGGTGTTAGAATCATTACTATGTAATCTAGATTATTGACTCTAGTGCAAGTGGGGGACTAAAGGAAATATGCCCTAGAGGCAATAATAAAGTTATTATTTTATTTCCTTATCTCATGATAAATGTTTATTATTCATGCTAGAATTGTATTATCCGGAAACATAATACTTGTGTGAATACATAGACAAACTAAAACGTCACTAGTGTGCCTCTACTTGACTAGCTCGTTAATCAAAGATGGTTATGTTTCCAAACCATAGACATGTGTTGTCATTTGATTAACGGGATCACATCATTAGGAGAATGATGTGATTGACATGACCCATTCCATTAGCTTAGCACCCGATCGTTTAGTATGTTGCTATTGCTTTCTTCATGACTTATACATGTTCCTATGACTATGAGATTATGCAACTCCCGTTTTCCGGAGGAACACTTTGTGTGCTACCAAACGTCACAACGTAACTGGGTGATTATAAATGAGCTCTACAGGTGTCTCCAAAGGTACATGTTGGGTTGGCGTATTTCAAGATTAGGATTTGTCACTCCGATTGTCGGAGAGGTATCTCTAGGCCCTCTCGGTAATGCACATCACATAAGCCTTGCAAGCATTGCGACTAATGAGTTAGTTGCGAGATGATGTATTACGAAACGAGTAAAGAGACCTGCCGGTAACGAGATTGAACTAGGTATTGAGATACCGACGATCGAATCTCGGGCAAGTAACATACCGATGACAAAGGGAACAAAGTATGTTGTTATGCGGTCTGACCGATAAAAGATCTTCGTAGAATATGTGGGAGCCAATATGAGCATCCAGGTTCCGCTATTGGTTATTGACCAAAGACATGTCTCGGTCATGTCTACATTGTTCTCGAACCCGTAGGGTCCGCACGCTTAATGTTACGATGACAGTTTCATTATGAGTTTATATATTTTGATGTACCGAAGTTTGTTTGGAGTCCCGGATGTGATCACGGACATGACGAGGAGTCTCGAAATGTTCGAGACATAAAGATTGATATATTGGAAGCCTATGTTTGGACATCGGAAGTGTTCCGGGTGAAATCGGCATTTTACCGGAGTACCGGGAGGTTACCGGAACCCCCCGATAACCTAATGGGCCTTAATGGGCCTAGTGGAGGAAGAGGAGAGGAGGCCTAGGGGCTGCCGCGCGCCCCTCTCCCCCCCCCCCAAGTCCGAATTGGACAAGGAGGGGGGCGGCGCCCCCCCCCCCTTCCTTTCTTCCCTCTCCTCCTTCCCCCCAATTCCTAATCCAACTAGGGAAAGGGGGGAGTCCTACTCCCGATAGGAGTAGGACTCCTCCGGCATGCCTCCTCCTAGAGCCGGCCGCACCCCCCCTTGCTCCTCTATATACGGGGGCAGGGGCACCCCTAGACACACAAGTTGATCTCCAAGATCGTTCTCTTAGCCGTGTGCGGTGCCCCCTTCCACCATAGTCCTCGATAATATTGTAGTGGTGCTTAGGCGAAGCCCTGCAACAGTAGGACATCAAGATCGTCACCACACCGTCGTGCTGACGGAACTCTTCCCCGACACTTTGCTGGATCGGAGTCCGGGGATCGTCATCGAGCTGAACGTGTGCTAGAACTTGGAGGTGCCGTAGTTTCGATGCTTGATCAATCAGGCCGTGAAGACGTACGACTACATCAACCGTGTTATCATAACGCTTCCGCTGTCGGTCTACGAGGGTATGTAGATTACACTCTCCCCTCTCGTTTCTATACATCACCATGATCTTGCGTGTGCGCAGGAAAATTTTGTAATTACTACGTTCCCCAACACCTCATAGATGAGGTTTAGTCCGTTGCCACCGTCCATGAGCACTTTAGTGAGCCGAAAGCCATCCACAATTGGGTTGAGGACCAAGGTGGCTGGTGCCTGGACTGAACAGATTTTTGGTTCATCACTGGCGTTGAAAGTTATGGCCATGTCATTCCAGGGATTTATTGTTGCGACTTGGCAGACTTCGGCGAGGTCGCGGGGTGCCCTCTTGCGCCGATTGTTTGAAGCGAAAGTCTCGAAGACTGTCAATACTCTATGGTCGTAGTATTCCGGGGGGAGTTGTGCCACGGTGTTTTTGGTGAGGATATCCTCGCCGCTCTTGGCCACTTGCCGGAGTATCCAACATGCTCTAAGGCTGTGGGTTGGTACGGTATCCGGTGTCGTGTGTAGTTTGCATGGCCTATCGAGCCATCCCTCCAGAACGGTTATGTGTCCTATAATGGGTTTAGTTTTCTTTACTATGGGTCTGGGTGCCCCGCGAGGGTGCATCCGTTTTGCTCACCCGGGGGGTTGGGTGGAGACCGGTGGCTACCAGCGAGCTGTCTGAGTTTTCTAGGCGCTTTCCATTGCGCAGTACTTCTATACTATAGTTGCCAAGTCCGCAAAGTGTAATATGCGACGGCGGTTGATGGCGTTGAGCATTCCTTCGTCCACGCAATTATTGCAGAATACTGACATCGCGTCCTCGTCACGACAATCTTTAATCTTGTCTTTGACAAGGAGGAACCTGGCCCAAAAGTGATGGACTATTTCCTGAGACTGTTGTCGTATGCACGTGAGGTCGCATATATCCGGATGACCAGAATTTCTTGTTGAATATTGCATGTGGTGGGTGGGTGGCCTTAAATCCGAACCCTGACCCAATTTGGAGTCCGGAGTGTGAGAAGCTTCCGAGCTTATTAGTTCGGGTTCCGGGATGTCCAATGATTTTTTGGGCCCTGCGCCTGATTCCGAATTTGGAGGGCTTGGAGTATCGTTCCGCAGACAGGTATCCAGCTCTTCAAGCTCAGAAATCCGAACGTAGTTCGTCTTCATCATAGGGGCAGAATTATTGTTTTGCTCTTCTACGCCCGTTGTCTGATGGGTGATCGACGGAGATTTGATTTCTCTCTGATCGGGTTTAAGCCCAATTTGATCATAGTCAGTAGCGACCCCCATGGCGGCGATGCGATCCAGGAGTTCATTTAAAGATGACCACTCCACCGGATCCATCCGTCTGGAGTATTCGGAGTCAACACGGAGGCGATTTTCGATGACCCGAGAAGTCATCGTCGGCTTAGCGGCTGAACGGGCGGTCATGGTAAAGCCGCCCAGCCGGAGGGTTTGGCCTGAGGCCAGAGCTCCTCCGTAGGTGATACTGTCTTTGATAACGAGGCGAGCCATCAACCCTAACTTCGACGTCACAGTGGAAATCTCTATGAAAGCACCAATGTTGGTGTCAAAACCGGCGGATCTCGGGTAGGGGGTCCCGAACTATGCATCTAAGGTCAATGGTAACAGGAGTCAGGGGACACAATGTTTTACCCACGTTTGGGCCCTCTTGATGGAGGTAATACCCTACGTCCTGCTTGATTGATCTTGATGAGTATGAGGATTACAAGATTTGACCTACCATGAGAACGTTGTGGCTAAACCCTAAAGGTCTAGCCTGTCTGATTGTGATTGTCTCTACTGACTAAACCCTCCGGTTTATATAGACACCGGAGGGGCCTAGGGTTATACAAAGTCGGTTACAGAGAAAGGAAATAATACATTCAGACGCCTAGCTTGCCTCCCACGCAAAGGAGAGTCCCATCCGGACACGGGAGGAAGTCTTCTTTCTTGTATCTTCATGGCCCAATAGTCCGCCCCATGTCACATAGGCCGGACGCCCGAGGACCCCTTAATCCAGGACTCCCTCAGGGGTGCCACACATAACTACAACAATCTCTTAGCCGTGTGCAGCGCCCCCCTCCATAGTTTCGTCCCTCGGTCATATTTTCACAGTGCTTAGGCGAAGCCCTGCATAGATAGCTTCACCATCACTGTCACCATGCCGTCGTGCTGCCGGAACACATCGACTACCTCGCCGTCTTGCTGGATCAAGAAGGCGAGGACGTCACTGAGCTGAACGCGTGCTGAACGCAGAGGTGTCGTACGTTAACAAACGCGGTTGGATCGCGAAGAAGTTCAACTACATCAACCGCATTAACTAATTCACGCTTTCGCTTATGGTCTATGAGGGTAAGTAGACACACTCCCTCCTCGTTGATATGCATCTCCATGGATAGACCTTGTGTGTGCGTAGAGAACTTTTTTCCATGCAATGTTTCCCAACACGGCACCCCAAGGGGTGCACCCCCAAAACCCTATGGTAGCACAAGATGGCTTGCCCACCAAGTCTATGGGGCGCTCCACCACTGGGCCCCAAGGGCCCTTGTGCCCGCCCCCACCTGTGCCCTACCATGGAACTAGCTCACGACGCCTAGGAAAATTCCGGGAGGTTCCCAACATTTTTAGAACCTTCCCATATCCTTTGTGGTCATTTCATTCCCTCCAATTTTTTTGGTTTCCTGGCTTTCCCTGAAACACTTCTGGTTCTCTCTCGAAACTATTTCCACTATCGCTGGAACTTTTCTGATGACTTTCTCTCAAGTTTCTAGCCATCTAGTACTCAATAGATCGATGACCCTTAAGCGTGTGACCCTGTAGGTTCAGTAAAATACAGACATGATGAAACTCTGTCTGATCAATGATTAATAGTGGAACAATGGACATCCATATTGACCCCTACACCACATGAATGACATTCGGGTGAATCTATAGTTACCATGTGATATCCCTTTTTTCACGATACTTTACAAAACATGAGGTGAGATATATTAGCGTCCCCGTTAATCAACACATGATCGTCGTGCTAGTTTCCTCGTTACTGGTCTTGTTATCTTTTCTCGTTCCCGTCTTTCGGCATCCCGGTGAGCAAGTCACGATGTGTTTGGCCAGAGGTTGATGGATACTGTCACACCAAGTGAGACCTAAGAATACCTCTCCATCATCGGAGGTGCAGATCCCAGTCTCGAACTATCTAGTCCTTCATCATACATTTTTGATGAACCTATAAGTTGTCGTTATGATTACCCTATTACGGTTGACGTTAGGATAATCCCAAAGTGCATCATCTAGTATGGACTGACTAGATACTCTCATAGTCTAAGGAATTATGCAAGCCTTAACTTTACTATGTTATATGCCATAAACTTTGTGACAAGGAGATCTCATAGTATAACAACCAACTTAGGTTAATTCAACACCAGTGTTCTTCCAACATCACGCCCTCAAAGTTGTTGGCATCATTGTTACACTTAACTATGCCCATGATCAGGAAAACAGAACCATCATGCAACACTTGAGCTAGTCCTAGTGGCAAGACTAGGTATTTATTTTACCGTTTATAATTCTACACGTGGATATGAGTTTTCCTCTAAGACTCTTAGTTTTTGCAGGCTCGAGAACCATATCAGTTATATCATAGAATATAAACATTAATCATAAACTTGGAAATAAATAACACTTTTTCATTTCCTCTAGGGCATATTTCCAATAGTCTCCCACTTGCACTAGAGTCAATAATCTAGTTTACATAACTTCTTTACACTAGTGGCAATTTGGTGTTGTTCATGCTTTGCTTGTGGCATATACTTCGTCTTTTTGGATCTGATAAGTTTAGGTCCGGGTGTATCTTTGCATACCCATGCATTTTCATGCATCCACAAAATTCATAATTTGTGTGAAACTAGCTTTGTATATATTGAACCCCAGGTACGACCTTTGATTCCTTAGATTGTGTTATGGATCCACTATTTTCAACAGTATTCCATTGGCTCATGTCTTGCTGAAACCATACCAAGTTCATGAATGAACTATTTGATCTAGCACCTTCCATTGTCGCTTTTGAAGGAAGATTATGTTTAGAGTGCCGGGGGGCAGGGGGCCACCCCTGGCCTCCATGTGGCCAGGCGGCTAGGAGCCCATCCGTGTGCTGAAGGGGGGGTCCATCACCAAAGCCATCTTCATCAACCCTACTGCCACCATGAACATGTGTGAGTGGTTTCCTTAGGACCTTAGGGTCCATATCAGTAGCTAGATGGCATCATGTCTCCCTTGTGATTCAGTATAAAAGCATGATGCAAAATGGACATATCAGAGATGCATGTTGGGTAGCAGTCTTGGGGTGGAGTATTAGTTGTAGATGCAGTTCGATAACGGTCTACATATCACAGACGTAATGCTTATGCAATATTATGCCATGAATGATCATAGCCATAAATATAAATATTACAATTTAATCGCGGCCCAATTGTAATTTGTTCACCACACAACACTTATTTTCTTGAAGAGATGCCACCAGTGAACCTATGACCTCGGGGGTTTATTTTACATTACTTAAAACATATACAAAAATATTATTCTTTTTTGTACAGTTTTATTTATCTTTTCTATCTATCAATTCCTACCATACCGTGCAATTTACCCTTTTGTAACTAGCAGGACAAGAAGCCTGCCAACCTTCTTGAAACATTTGGGGCACGAATGTCTTGTGTCTTGTGTGCATGTACTCATGACTTTGTTTGGTCGAAGAACTCCTTCTGGTTTGATAAACCTTGGTTCTCAATCAAGTGAAATATTTATTGGTAGGTTACTTCACTCTTACACTTGGGGGTTACCAAACCACCCTTACGAGAGAGCAAGCACTCCACGCCTAGTCAACTATGAAAGATTTAACTCGAGAATTATAACTAGTGATATGAAACTATACGTGGCTAGGCAGCGAGCTTAGGTGCAATCATTCAAATGCAAGTATTCTCTTAATTAAGATTTTAGGTTTTGTGAGAATGGACATATTATATCTCCACAAGTAGGTAAACTTATTTCTACTCGTTTGTCAATCTCCCTTTCATTCTTTTGATTTGTTAGTTGCTCGAGTACAAGGAAGACTTAAGCTTTGGGGAGTTGATGGATCTAAATTTCATCACTTTAAGTGGAGGGTTTTGACGTGGTTTTTACCGAAGTTTTATTGCTTCTCATATATTTCTATAATCCTTTGAGAGAGAAGAAAACTCGTTTCTTCCTTTGTTGTGCAGGAAAAATGTGTTTTTGGAAGGAAACGAATCAAGATCCTATCAAATCAAACCAAAAGGAGCAATGGACGACCTCTGGTACGAGCACAAGCGGTCGCACTAGGTGCCTATGGCCTCCCCTCATCTATAATAACAACCTTCGTGAAGGGAGAGAACACATCAAAGAGATCTAGCAGCTGCCACACAATCCAGAACAGAGGGAGAAGAGATCTAGAGAAGAAGAGGCCCAGAGCTCCTTTTCTTCTCATTTTACCGTCTCCATTCCCGTTCATCACATCATCACCATAGGGAGAGGAATTCAAAGTTGTAAGACCAGGTGTATAACTATATTCATACTCATCCTGAGATTGGGACTTGTTTAATCATTCATCATATTGTGGAATTTCATGATATTATCTATATGGTTTCTTTTGAAAAAAAATCTCTGATGTTTAGTGATTCTCCCCCCATGTGTGAGTAGTTTCCCCAAGGCATGGGAGATGTAGGTGATTGGTGAGATTCATTTGTGCCTATTCTATATGTCATCATTTGTGATTATAGTTTTATGATTTTTTTAGTACATTGTTTATCTGTGATGAGTGTAATGTGTGTTTTCCAATTTAAGGGCTCAAGCAACGTGATAAGAAGAAATACATAGGTCACACGTATTGTTTAGTGAATCCGTGACATGTGAGATAACGGTATGAGATAACGAAGATAGTATGAGATAACGACGAACCACCGATCTTAATGCATGGGTTAGGTTTAACGACCTTAATTGTGGAGATGACCATGTTGTGGAAACATGGAAGGAGTACCTTAGAGTAGAATGTAAGGGCATCTCCAATGCTGACCCGCAAATTTTCTCCGGCATCCGTCCGCGAACAGGGGGGCAGTCCACAGACACTAATGCAGGAGGCAGCCATCCAACGCCGCATGCATACATTTCAAGCTGGGTTTCAACTAACCGGAAAAAATTTGTGCAAACACGACATCTTTTCAACGAGATTAACAAATAGAAAATAGCACAAATCATCCATACATAGCATGCAAAATAAGTCTAGTACACAAATAGTTCAGATTCAACGAGATTAACAGATCATATGGTCTCACACATACTACCCCTTCAACTTCATCCAATAGTGTCCCTCCATCCCGTGGTACATCACGGCAGCGCGTGCGGGCTACACAATGTCTAGAGCAACATTGAATGAATGAATCAATCAATCAACAAGTTGAGCAAGAAGAAGCAGAACTTACGATCTCCTCCTCTATCACACGCAATGGCCACCTTGCCTCCAGCATATTAACCGTGCCACAAAACTTGGTGACGGAAATCTGGATGGCGTACTCATACGTCCCCAATGTATCTATAATTTTTTATTGTTCCATGTTGTTATATTATCAATCTTGAATGTTTTATATTCATTTACTAGCAACTTTATATCATTTTCTGGGACTAACCTATTGACATAGTGCCCAGTGCCAGTTGTTATTTTCTGCTTGTTTTTTACTATACAGAATATCAATACCAAACAAAGTCCAAATGCAACGAAACTTTTTGGGGATTTTTTCTGGACAGAAGACACCTAGGGAGCCAAAGGAGCACACGGGAGGAGGCCCGTGGGGACCACTAGGCAACAGGGCGTGCCAGGGAGCCCACGCGCGCCTTGGTGGGTAGTGGAGCCCACATGAAGCTTCTCCAGCGACCTCCACCTCTATAAATACTGTAAAATCCCCAAAACCCTAGGGGAGTCAATGAAACACAACTCCAGCCGCCGCAAGTTCCAAAACAATGAGATCCAATCTAGAGGCCTTTTCCGGCACTCTGCCAGAGTGGGCAATGATCACGGAGGGGTTCTTCATCACCCTTGTTGCCCCTCCGATGATGCGTGAGTGGTTTGATACGTCTCCAACGTATCTATAATTTTTTATTGTTCCATGCTATTATATTATCCATCTTGGATGTTTTATATGCATTATTATGCTATTTTA
The DNA here is from genome assembly GCF_018294505.1 of Triticum aestivum. Classification (NCBI taxonomy): domain Eukaryota; kingdom Viridiplantae; phylum Streptophyta; class Magnoliopsida; order Poales; family Poaceae; genus Triticum; species Triticum aestivum. The sequence continues at coordinate 122,372,273 of NC_057797.1, forward strand.
TATCATTTTTTGGGACTAACCTATTAACCTAGTGCCTAGTGCCAATTGCTGTTTTTTCCATGTTTTTGTCTTTTATAGAAAATCAATACCAAACGGAATGAAACTTTTTGACCATTTTTCTTTACACCTATGAAGCTTCGGGAGGGGGCCAAAGGGCCACAGATTGGCCACAAACTTGGAGGTCGCGTCCTAGGGAGGTGCACCTCCTGAGCTTGTGGGCCCCGAGTGGCTCCTCCAACCCTAATCTTAGCTCCATAAATACCCAAATATTCCCCGTATACCAGAGGGCACACCAAAAATACTTTTCCGTCACTTCAAGCTTCTGTCCTCGTGAGGTCCCATCTTGGGGCCTTTTTTGGTACTCTACCGGAGGGGGATTCGATCACGAAGGGCTTCTACATCAACCTTGTTGCCCTTCCGATGATGTGTGAGTAGTTTACCACAGACCTACGGGTCCATAGCTAGTAGCTAGATGGCTTCCTCTCTCTCTTTGATCTTCAATACATTGTTCTTCTCGATGTTCTTGGAGATCTATTCGATGTAATCTTCTTTTGCAGTGCGTTTGTTGAGATCCGATGAATTGTGGATTTATGACCAGATTATTTATGAATAGTATTTGAGTCTTTTATGAACTCTTTTATGCATGATTAAGATAGCTTTGTATTTCTTTCTGATCTATTAATTTGGTTTGGCCAACTAGACTGATTTTTCTTGCAATGGGAGAGGTGCTTTGTTTTGGGTTCAATCTTGCCGTGTTCTCACCCAGTGACAGAAGGGGTAGCGAGGCACGTATTTGTATTGTTGCCATTAAGGATAAAAAGATGGGGTTTATTTCATATTGATTGGATCTATCCCTGTACATCATCTCATCTTGCTTAAGGCATTACTCCGTTCTTGTTCACTTAATACACTAGATGCATGCTGGATAGCGGTCGATGTGTGGAGTAATAGTAGTAGATGCAGAACCGTTTTGGTCTACTTGTCACGGACGTGATGCATGTATTCATGATTATTTTCTTAGATATCATCATAACTATGCACTTTTCTATCAATTGCTCAACAGTAATTTGTTCACCCATCGTATGCGTTCTTTCAAGAGAGAAGCCACTAGTGAAAAACTATGGCCCCGGGGTCTATTTTCATCATATTATTTTCAGATTTATAAAACCAAAAACCCAAAAATACCATGCTGCAATTTATTTACCTATACTTTATTTTTCACTTTTATTTATCTTTTATACCCCTCTATCAGATCTCATCCTTGCAAGTAACCGTGAAGGGATTGAAAACCTCTTTATCGCGTTGGGTGCAAGTATTTGTTTGTTTGCGTAAATGCTATCATTGGAGACTTGTGTGTTCCTCCCACTGGATTGATAACTTGGTTCTTAACTGGGTGAAATACTTATCTCTACTTTGCTGCATCACCCTTTCCTCTTCAAGGGAAAAACCAATGCAAGCTCAAGAAGTAGCATAGTTTACCATAGACCTATGGGTCCGTAGCTAGTAGCTAGATGGCTTCTTCTCCCCTTTTGATGTCAATACAATGTTCTCCTCGATGTTCTTGGAGATCTATTTGATGTAACTCCTTTTGTGGTGTGTTTGTTGGGATCTGATGAATTGTGGGTTTATGATCAGTTCTATCCATGAATATTATTTGAGTCTTTGTTGAACTCTTATATGCATGATTGTTATAGCCTTTTATTTCTTCTCCGAAACTTTGGTTTGGTTTGGCCAACTAGATTGATTTTTCTTGCCATGGGAAGAGACGCTTTATGATGGGTTTGATCTTGCGGTGCCCAATCTCAGTGACAGAAAGAGACATGACACGCATGTATCATTGCCATTAAGGATAAAAAAGATGGGGTCTATTCCTACATGAATAGATCTTGTCTACATCATGTCATCGTTCTTATTGCATCACTCCGTTTTTCCATGAACTTAATACACTAGATGCATGCTAGATAGCGGTCGATGTGTGGAGTAATAGTAGTAGATGCAGAATCGTTTCGGTCTACTAATCTTGGACGTGATGCCTATATACATGATCATTGCCTTGGATATCGTCATGATCATTCGCTTTTCTATCAATTGCGCAACAGTAATTTGTTTACCCATCGTATACTATTTTTTTGAGAGAAGCCTCTAGTGAAAACTATGCCCCCCGGGTATATTTCCTATCATATTAAATCTAAAAATACCTTGCTGCAATTTTTCTTTCTTTATTTTATTTTGTGTTTTAGTTAGATATATTTATCAAATCTCATACAATTTAATCTATCTCAATACCGAGAAGGGATTGACAACTCCTCTTACGCGTTGGGTTGCAAATATTTGTTGTTTGTGTGCAGGTGTTGTTTACGTATTGTTGCTTGGTTCTCCTACTGGATTGATAGCCTTGGTTTCATAACTGGTGGAAATACTTACCTTTGCTTTGCTGCATCATCCTCTCCTCTTCAGGAAATTACCAACGTAGATACAAGCAATCACGTACCAACGATACGATAACGACCTCACTCTGCGATCATGGATGATGTGCATGTCATAGGGCGCAATATGCTTTCGTGCGTGAAACAATTCATACACTTGCTGCCAGAAGGCCCCCTTTTGCTCCTGCCTACAAAAGCCGTGGATACATCCAACCACGCATCGCACAACAACTCATCCTCCATGGTCGAGTACCCTGCCATTCTTAATACTCTAAGAAAACGACATGGTGTTTGAAAATAAGTTCAATGACATTTGATCGAACACCAGCCGGACATGGTGACCGCTATGGATGATGCCCAAAGGGGAGGCAGAGTGTACCTGCCTACAAACGTGTCCTGAGTGGACGATGCCGTTGTAAAAGGCGAGCGAGCGCGTCGGTGCTGGTTGCGGAGACCCGACAATGCATGTGTGCTAGTCGAAGAGGTACAACCGCGGCGTCGGAGGAGGAGGGTGCGGACTCAAAGCAAGGGGGGAAGGGGTGGATTTTGTGAAAATGGGGCCAGGAGGGGGGATTTAGTGGGCCGGGGGTGTCGAAGTCCTACGTGGCTACTATCCGGACTTTGGCAAAGCTCCCCAACTTTGTCTCCATTTTGCGGAAGAAAATGCGTCCGGACCGCTTGATAGACTAATACATACCCGCGTTGAATGGCACAACACGTCTGAAGCATGCGGTCTAGACATATGCGGGTGGTTTGAAGTTGAGCGTTGGAGATGCCCTAACCACGCGTGGCCAGCAGCAGTAATTAGTTGTTTATTGCCACCGGGCCTTCTTGCATGTCAGCAGCTGCAGTAATTAGCTTCCCTTAGACTACCCATAGTAGGAGTAACATAGATGGTAACATCACACTTACCTAGGCAAAATAGATGATGTGACATGTAATTAATGAAGAAAGAGAGGCATGTGGTAACATAGCTAGTTACTGTAACATCACACGCATAAAAAAAAGATGAGTCTACAACCTAATAAATGAAGTGATGCATGACACAACACATATGTTACTACCCACTATGAAGGTAGTAACATAGATTAATAGTAACATATGCATGTTACTACTCTAAGGCCTTGTTCGGAATCCTTCCTCTCCGCTCTGACTCCGCGGAGTTGTGGAGCTCACTTTTAGTCGCTTCGTGAAAATGAGTTAGAACCTAGTCCGCTTAGGAGTGGAGAGGAGCCGAACACGGCCTAAGTTACTCCCCGTTATGACTAGTCTTAAAAAAGCTGCAGTATTTAATTAGCTGGCTGATTCCAGAGAGTAAATTATGTCCCCGCGCACGGGGCATTGTGCTACGGAGAGCATATCCTGTACTCCCAAGCATGCAGTACTCCGGCTGCACCAACCACATCACAGCCGTTGGATGGAACATGTAGGTACAGGATGAAGTGTGGACACCCCATCCTGCGAAATTTGCAGAAACCCCCCATATAAGTACAGAATAATTGTAACAGACCCGTATCTAGCTCTAAAAGATGTGCTGCCCAGGTTTGGAACAGAAAAAACACACACATCATGTACCACATTAGATGATTGTTTCATGCTGACACATTCAACTGATCCCATATATATAAGGCAACAACTTTATGGTACAAATATGGATTTTCCAAGATGGTATACAAAATAGATATGCTCCGTAGGAAATGCTAAATAGAAACATTCAACAAGTTGATTTAAGAAGGCAAAGGTAATTCAAAGAAAATAAATGATTAGTAAATCTAGAATCAAAATTTGAACTAATAAAAATCAGCACCAGAATTGCAAAGGCGGCAACATCAGGTGTATTAAACACCTTTGTCAAATTAGAAAGTAACACATCAACAACCATCTTGAGATAGCTCAGAGTATGAAAGTAATATGATTTGCCAATGGTACACATATGACAATACACATAAATCTACCATAAGCAGACAACTAGTGTTGCAACCGAAATATTATTACAATCCAATGTATAGCAGATTAGGAGGTGTACATATATTGCACCAGCAGATTCAACTAGTTGTAGCAGAAGTGTGTAGTAGATCCATATAGCAATTTTCATACACTATTTAGCGCAAAGTAAAGGATGTCCACTCCCATGGGTTAGGCTATGCTGCAAAAATATGAAACAAGTCAAAGCTATGCAAACATACTGAACATGTTTTAATAGATGAGGAGAAAAATATAGAGATAATTAGATTTATGCCCCTAGTTGTGTCCCACTCGTCTGTTTTACCCCTAATTCCCAAAAGTCACTGGTTCTGTCCAAGTCACTTTGCTCCTATTATGCTTTTGCCCTTTAACCGTTTGACCATCAGTTTGAAAACTTTATAACTAATTCATACTAAATCAAAAAATGCAAATAAGATACCAAAATGTTCAGAAAAACATCACCTATATGTCACTGTCATTTGCATTCATGAAAAAAGTGTTGGAAAGTGCCCATCCGAGTTTTAGCTCTTATGCTAGCACCATGAATAGTAAAATCTAAAAAAATTCAAAAAAAATAAAAAAATTGGTGGCAAAGAATGACAAATGTTTTAAGTGCCTGCCAAGTTTCATCAAGGAATAACATTTGTGGGTGCCGCGGCAAAAAAAACAATCAGCACTCCAAAATAGATTTTTTTTTGCCATGACTTCCACGAATGTCGTTCCCTAATGAAACTTGGCAAGCACTTAGAACATTTGTTGTTCTTCGCCACCATATTTTTTTTTGAATTTTTTTTAGAGTTCACTGTTCATGATGGTATCAAAAGAGCTAAAACTCGGATGTGCACTTTCCAACACTTTTTTCATGAATGCAAATGACACTGACATATAGGTGATGTTTTTCTGAACATTTTGGTATCTTATTTGCATTTTTCTGATTCAGTATGAATTAGTTATGAAGTTTTCAAACTGATGGTCAAACGGTCAAAGGGCAAAAGCATAAGAGGAGCAAAGTGACTTGGACAGAACCGGTGACTTTTGGGAATTAGGGGTAAAACAGACGAGTGGGACACAACTAGGGGCATAAATCTAATTATCCCAAAAATATAAATACCGTTTGAGCTGTCATGTCCGACTTGGTAGCTAGAACAATGTACTGATGGTGAACCTTGTCGGACGTTACTTCCTCTGCAAACAAGGGAAGTGTATTATAAAAACCTAACAAAAGACATACTATTAAAATTATGGTTCATTTACCTTTTTCCTTTTGCTAATGGCCTCCTCTAAACCCCTCTTCAATCTCTTACCACTGCCCTTCGTGTTTGCAACATCAGGAGGATGAATTTCTCAAGATGGGTCCAACTTTTTCAGGGAGTTTCATCAGAATATGCCACATACAAAGTCGATGCTTTGTGTTCGGAAATATATATTCTATTCCTCTTCTCATGCTTTGGTCCTCATCAGTTATGATTAGCTTTGGTGGAACCCCACACATTGCTTTCAAGAAAGTCTGAAATAACCATTTGTATGATGCAATCTTCTCATTTGACAAAAATGTAGCACCAAATGTAACACAATATTAGTGATGGTTAACTCCAGTAAAAGGCGCAAATACCAAGTCATACTTGTTGAATCGATATGTAGAGTCAAATGACACAACATCACCAAACAATGAATATTTCTTTCTACATATACTATCTTCCCAGAAAATATTGGTCAGCTTATTGTTCTCATCTACCTGGTAATCAATGTAGAATGCTGGATTGGCCCTTTTTTATTTTCCATTATATCTACTATAAGTTGTCCATCTGCTCCCTTAATCACTGGCTTAAAATCATGTTGATAGTTTTGTAAGTCACGTTCTGTGGAACCAATGTTTCCTTGCACTAGTGCAAAACTGGGCAATAGCACCGGTTCGTAAGGGGCTTTAGTGCCGGTTCGGTAACCGGCACTAAATTGTAGGCACTAAAGCGCCCCCCCCCCTTAGTACCGGTTCAGCATGAACCGGTGCTAAAGGGCAAACACGTGGCACGAGCCAGCTCCGTGGGCGCGTAGGACATTAGTACCGGTTGGTAACACCAACCGGTACTAAATGTTTTGGTGTGTTTTGGTTTTATTTTTTATTTTTACTTTAATTTTGTGTTTTCAATTTAATTTAGTGATTGTTTTACATTATAATGAGTTGTTAAATCATTAGGTGATTAGTTTGACTAGATGCGTGTGGATCCTAGCTAAGTCATCAAGTATATGTCATATCCATATTATATATACTTGATCACCTACTTAAGTGATCGAGGTAATATGGATATGGCATATACTTGATCACTTAGCTAGAATCCATCCAGTTGAAACTAATATGCAATTTCTTTTATAAATGATATAATAACTCATCATCATCATCATCATCATCATATTAATTAATATAAAAACTCTTGCATCATATATATCATCACCAACGGTTTTCATAGCAAAGATATCATCGAGTTCAACATGGTAATGATAGTATAAGCGTTCATAACACCACAAAAGCAAATCACTCTTTGAGATTAAGTTCAGGACGAAGAACACGGACATGAGAGGACAAGTACTAAGAGCATGAACTAGCTAATTAATCACTCCTGCTGCTCTCTCTCTCTCGGGTAAAATAGCATAGAACGTGTATAGCTTTGCTGATTCATCGTATTGGAGCAAGCAGATGAACCTGTCTCCTAATCGTGGGTTGCGCTTCTAATTGCTGCCCCTAGTACTTCTATGTGATCGTTCACAATTTTGCTCTAGTCTTTTACTATTAAGCATTCCTCGCTATTAGAAATCCTGAATGCACTAAAATGCATTGTAGGATATCTTGGTCGTAAGCTAACAATATTCATGGTACCTTTAGTCTCGATCCAATCAGGCACAACATTCATCGGGAGTCCCTGTTGAAGAACATCGTATAGTAACATACTTAGCAATGAAGTTTAGCTTAAAAAAATAATGTATGCAAAAAATGCATTGAGGAGAAATAGTAGAAATCTTACCATCTTTCCTAAATATATGTGACCGTAGTTCAGTACGAACACTATTAGTCGCACGTTTTGAGTACTAACATTTCTAAGTGCAGAAAAGAAATTTGTCTTGACAGCATCAAGATCCTCAAGCCATGAAACATAATGACTTGTCTCCTCGCAGTTTATTTCAGCCCCGGGACAGTGGACGGTCCTGTCTACCAAGCGCCGGACATGTTTGCTTGATTGGAAGTAAGCTGTCATATAAATTGAGATCTATTAATTATTCAACTGGTTCAAATAATCTCATATCGAAGACATAAATATGGTTGAGAAACTCACATATTGGTAGAACTGGAGGCGTCTGCACATCGACCCAGATATCTCTATTACCTTCAATATCATCTTCCGGACGAATATCAAAGGTGATAACCATATCAGGCTCAAATGCATAAGCCTTGCATAGTGCTTGTCAAGTTTTGCATTCAAAATATGTGTATGTGTCTGCATTGTATAATTTGACGTTGAAGGTATAACCATGCTCGGTCTTCAAGTAAACTCTTTTTACCTCCATAGTTTTGTTAGGACTGAAACATATCTTATCCAAGACAAAAATTCTTGCATGGCAGGGGATACGCTAGTTGAATAGTGAAAAATTAAAATTAAAAGGTGAAGTAAATGAAGCATAAGTCATGCTTAATTACGAAAAAAGACTTGTCGTTGTGACTTACTGTATCCACTTCGAAGTTCTCATCCAGCTTGATGTTGAAGCGTCTATCATCAACTAGAAAATTTCTGCCGCACAGGCCGCGCTGGTCTTCGCAGTATTCGCACATAATGAAATCGTGTTCGTCGTCAGACGACATTCCTATGTTCATAGGTGAAACATTAAACACTTATTAGTTCTATTAATTCAATTAATTCTGTTAATTCAACTAGTTCAACTAAGCACTTATGAAGAATATACCTAATTAATTGAACTAATTCAACTAACTAGTTCAACTAATTAATTCAACTAAACTAGTTCTGTTAATTAGATAATAAAATCTCATATAACTAAATTAAATATATATCTAACATATAATTTATATCTAATATCTAACATATATGTTCATATATAGGTGAAACATTAAACACTTACTAGTTCTATTAATTCAACTAAATAAACTAGTTCTATTAATTCAACTAAACATTTACTAAAAATAAACTAGTTCTATTAATTTCTTACTAAAATAAAGTAGGTAGGTCTATATAGTAATATTTTGATTAGATCATCAAATCTCATATACCTAAATTTTCTTACTAAAAATAAACTTGTTCTATTAATTTTCATACTAAAAATAAACTAGTTATATTAATTCAACTAGTTCAAATCTCATATATATACCTAATTAATATCTAGCTATACTAATTCAACTAGTTCAACTTGTTCTAATTCATGTAAAATATATTTGACATTAATATTTAACATCTTTTCCATATAATTCATCTAACATTAACATTCTAACATTATTATCTACGTAATTTATCTAACATTAATCTAAACAACAGAAAATAGAATAAGTAAAAACAATGTGTGTGTATGTGTGTGTGTGTGGTGTGTGTGTGTGTGTCTGTGTGTGTGTGTGTGTATGACCGAGGGGCGGCGGCGTACGGGCGGCGGCGGGTGACGACAGGGGACGGGCGCGACAGCGACGTACGGGCGTGGCGGGGGCGACGGGCCGGGCGGTGACGGCGACGACGGGTGGCGGGGGCGACGGGTGGCATGGGCGACGGCGGTGACGGCGACGACGGGCGGCGGGGGCGGCGCGCGATGGGGCGACGGGCGCGGCGAAGAAGTTTGGATCGAGAAGAACTACTGGTAGGCGAAACTAATTTTTTTCGTAGGTTCCACATATATAGGAGGGGTCTTTAGTGCCGGTTAGAGCCACCAACCGGTACTAAAGGCCAATTTTCGCCAGGCCAAGGTGCGGGAAACGGTCCCTTTAGTACCGGTTCGTGCCATGAACCGGTACTAAAGACCCCCCCTTTAGTACCGGTTGGAGCCATCAACCGGTACTAAAGGTTGTGCGCTGCCACCAGCGGTGCACAATGTTTAGTCCCACCTCGCCGAGCGAAGGGCAGCCGCACTGGTTTATAAATCCAGCTGCGGCTGCTTCTTCGAGCTTCTCTATATAGCAGGCTTTTGGGCCTAATTAACTAGGGCGCGCTGCCCTGTGAGCCTGCTGGCCCTTCTGGGCCTGCATTTGCACACCCTAGGTCTGGCAGGCCCACTGGGCAGCGCACCAACAAATTTTTTATATAGTTTTTTCTTTTCTGCATTATTTATTTTCTTCTATTTATTTTTGAGTAGTTTTTTATATAGTTTTTTTCTTTTCTGCATTATTTATTTTCTTCTATTTATTTTTGAGTAATTTTTTTGTATAGTTTTTTTATTTTCTGCATTATTTTTTTTCTTCTATTTATTGTCTTCTGGAAATTGAATGCTGCATACTGAACACAAAAGAAGTCTGGAGTTCAAATAAGTTTAAAAAATATTGAAGTGGCCGTGTAACAGATGAGTTCTCATCCGAAACCCTGATACTCCGAAAGAGTTTGTCCGGTTTGTACACGAAGTGCGTCCAGTTTTTGCCGTGACCCTCTCTACTCTTTCGCGCGCATGCTATGCGGGTGATATGATGATACCATGCCAAGTTTCAACATTTTCAGGATTCATTTTGTAGTGATTTTCAATTTCACGGTCATTTAGCTCTTTAAACAATTAGGTAAATGACCGAAAAACAACAAATGATGTCAGAACATGTTGGAAATTGATGACGTCGCTTTGAATGCTGCATACTGAACACAAAAAAAGTCAGGAGTTCAAATAAGTTTAAAAAACATTGAAGTGGCCGTGTAACAGATGAGTTCTCGTCCGAAACCCTGATACTCCGAAAGAGTTTGTCCAGTTTGTACACGAAGTGCGTCCAGTTTTTGCCGTGACCCTCTCTACTCTTTCGCGCATGCTATGCGAGTGATATGATGATACCATGCCAAGTTTTCAACATTTTCAGGATTCATTTTGTAGTGATTTTCAATTTCACGGTTATTTAGCTCTCTAAACAATTAGGTAAATGACCAAAAAACAACAAATGATGTCAGAACATGTTGGAAATTGATGACGTCGCTTTGAATGCTGCATACTGAACACAAAAAAAGTCCGAAGTTCAAATAAGTTATTAAAAATAAAAAAGAGGTGCAATGCTGGTTAATTTGCTTCAAGCCATTCGGAATAGTGTAGACTGCACTGCACATAGCTCGGTGCAATCTATGCTATTCTGCAAGGCTTGAAGCTAATCAACATGCATGTGAGCATTGCAACTCTTCGTCATTGTCTGTGCACTCATGGCTTATAAACCACTCATATTGCCTCTCTCTTGGCGAGGTAGGACTAAAAATCAGCTTACAAAGAAACTCTAGTACCGGTTCATGGCATGAACCGGTACTAAAGGTCTTCGTGGGAGCCCCAGCCTGACCATAGCCTGACACAGCCTCATTAGTACCGGTTCGTGGCATGAACCGGTACTAAAGGTTGCCCACGAACTGGTACTAATGATGCCCGCCCACCTAGCCGTAGGGACCGGCACTAATGGTCACATTAGTGCCGGCTCAAATTCAAACCGGCACTAATGTGCTTCACATTTGACCATTTTTCTACTAGTGTTGCCCACCCTTATCTATGCTAAGCAAGTGAAAAGTTTTTGATGTGCCAAGCAATGCCTTACTGCATGTAAATAGTTTGTTTCTCAAATCAGTAGTTATCTCTCTATTTGACCTGCTGAGATGCCACTTATTTGGTGAGACAAGTTGGTGTGTGTGTGATTCAACTAACTGGACAGCCTCATACTTCTTGTCAATTTGCCTCTTCAATCCCATCATAGCCTCACAACCGCATCTGCTTATCTTGATGTTTCTTTTAGCTTTTTTTCTTTGCATTTCTTGAGTAACTTGACCTATATCCACTGACTTTTCCTTCTTCCAAACCTTATCTTGAGCAACTACGAGTTAGCTTCTCGTGAGAGCTGCAGCACATTGTAATCTAAAAAACAACAATTCCATGGTAAAGTGGTGAAGAGAGAAAATATCTAAATGCACTGGCACATATATGTACTAAGGAAAAAGAGTGCTGTGAAGATGGTGCTAACCAAAAACATTCTGAATACAACAATGAAAGCATGGCATCTTGCCATTATCATGGACACATAGCACTGTATGAATGTAATACGGTACATTACCTTTTTTCTAAATAAGAATAAGGATAAAGAGCTAAAACAGTTAATTCAGTAACCAAAACAACTACTGTTTAGTTCAATAGAATACTGAACAAATAAATAGTGAACTCTCGGAAATTAGTGTAGTCGCAAACATTGTACAGGCAGATGAATCAGTCTTGCCAACAAGGACTTCACCTCCAGGTACTTGAACAGGTAGGTAAAATTAGTCTGTACTCATGTACAGTATCAGGCAATGAGTTGCTGAAATTGTACCATACATAATTGCTCAATATCTAGTCCGAGTAAAATATAGCAATTTTTGCAGTGATTAATTCCCTACGCGTGATACAATACAGAGAGATATCGCCAGATTTTTTTTCCAAGCTAGAATTAGCTACATCTCACAAAATCAGCATAAAGGGAACGATGGATTACAACCAAACGCACAAAATAACACAAGGTTGTAATATCCAACAACATGCCTGAAGATCTGAGTTCTATTCTCCGCAGGACGTCGGAGCACAGTGCGTCAGCGCGGCGGATCGGGAAGGGAAGGGGAGGGCGAGGTGGAGAATGGCGGGGCGGGGATGGGGAGACTTATCTGCAGGACGTCGGAGCACAGTGCGTCAGCGCGGCGACGACCTCGTTCGCCTGGCGTCACTGGTCCGCCGCCGGAGACCACAAGCTCTACTCTGTTCCTGTTCTGTTCCAATTCGGGCAGAGTCGTACGCCTGGAGGTAGGTGACGGGAACATAAGATTAATTATGTACTCATCTGGGGGTTGTTTGCAAATTTCCAATGGTGGAACGTTCGGATTGGATCCTGTGCCTACATTGTGCATCTAACGGTTGTGGTTCACATGGTGCAGCCGGAGCACGCAATCAACGGGAGTACACGATATTTTCCCTTGTGCTACGGTCCTGGGCTGCTCTGCCGCCATTGCCGGCGTGGTCTCTCCCCCCGTTTCCCTCTTCCCCGGCCCTCCTCCGTTACACAGACAACGCACACTTGAAAGCGCCATTAACTAACTTAATTAACCAGCTATCTGGCCACACACAGAGTGAGAGCGGAACTAATTGTTCAAGGCGGTTTGATTCCAGACCGTAAAAGCCGTGAATCATCCTCCGGCACCAGTTTGCTCACCCAGTTAAGTTTAAATTACTAGTAGCAATCAATGAAAATGCCTGCTCAAAGTAGCTTGTTTACCGCCGGGTTCAACTGGAACGTTATTGTGTTACCATTAAGTGGAACCGAGCTTGGCCTCTATGGAGTTCTGTATAAATAGGGCATGTCTGCAGTCTGCCCACCACAGCTTGCAAACGGAGCTCTCTGTAGCCGTGAAAGTAAGCTGATCCATCGAGCTGCGCGACGATGGCACTGCAGCGTGCTGCCTCCGTGCTCGCCGCCGCGCTGGCCTTTGCATCCATACTTATTACTGGTAACGACATATATGAACCATGCATGCAATAACACGCCCTACTAACTATAGCTAGTTTAATTGCTAGTACGTTACTCATATACTCGTACTTGAGTGCACCGAGTACTACGACTAACCGTCGTACTGTTCACGCGACAGGCCAGGTGCAGTCCGTGGGCGTGTGCTACGGGATGAACGGCGACCGCCTCCCGTCGCCGGCCGAGGTCGTGCAGCTCTACAAATCCAACGGCATCACTGCCATCCGCCTCTACAAGCCGGACGTCGAGATGCTCCGGGCCCTCCCCTCAGTGGGAGCAACATCGGCGTCCTTATCGACGTGGCCAACGAGACCGTGGCCCGCCTCGCTTCCAGCGTCCCCGGCGCACAGCTCTGGGTCCGGTTGTACATCCAGCACTACCCGGGCATCTCCTTCCGGTACATCTCCGTCGGCAACGAGCTCACCGGCGCCGCCACGCAGAACATCGTCCCGGCCATCAAGAACCTCAACGCCGCGCTCGACGCCGCTGGCATCAAGGGCATCAAGGTGTCCACGGCGGTCAGGCTGGACGTGCTCGCCTCCTGCTCGCCGCCCTCCTCCGGCGTCTTCAAGGACGGCTACATGAAGCAGGTCGTGGCGCTCCTCGGCACCACCGGCGCGCCGCTGCTGGTCAACGTGTACCCCTACTTCGCCTACATCGGCGACCAGAAGGACATCGACCTCAACTTCGCGCTCTTCCAGCCGAGCTCCGCGGTCGTCAGGGACGGCGGGCTCAGCTACACCAACCTCTTCGACGCCATGGTCGACGCCATGTACGCGGCGCTAAGGAAGGCCAACGTGCAGGTGCCCGTCGTGATTTCCGAGAGCGGCTGGCCGTCCGCTGGAGGCGCCGGCGCCAGCGTGGCCAACGCGCAGACGTACAACCAGAATCTCATCAATCACGTCGGCAAGGGCACGCCCTATAGTCCCCAGTCGCTGGAGACCTATGTGTTCGCCATGTTCAACGAGAATCTCAAGACGGGGGCTGAGACGGAGAAGCACTTTGGGCTGTTCAATCCAGACAAGTCGCCGGTGTACCCTATTAGATTCTGAATGTTTCGTGTCTGAAAGCGATGACGATTTCAATAAACTAAAGTGCAATATTGCTTTTAGTTGAAAGTGCAATATTATTCCTGCTAATGCTCACACATTATCGACTTAATTAGTCAATGAATCTTACAAACTCTTTGAAATAGTACATCGTACACATCAAGCACTATGAAAGGGCACTCCAATGCGAATCACAAAACCGCCTTCAAATGTTCGCACCGGACACTTTTAGGCCTCCAGCATGGCTCACCAAATCAGTCCGGCCCGTTCTATAGTCTGAAAACCCATAACTTGAACACAAATCTGAGGGAGTTTGGACGTCCGACTAGCCCACTGTTAGTTGGACCACGTGTTCCCATAACCCACATCTTCGCCACGTTTTTTTCTTCTCTCGTTCTGTATGTCTCACTGTCAGTCGTAACTCACGGCCGGATGTAAGAGACGCGGTTGGATGCCGGGTGCCTGATGTATCCGTGAACATTTGCAGACGGAAATTTGGTGATCCACGTGGGAGAAGCCCTAAAAGGCGGCTGTAGAGGCCTAAGTCATTTCTATGCACGCAATGTGCCGACATCGCCGCTCATACTTGCTTGAGATTTGCACCTCCATTTTCTAGCTTAATGTATATTTGAAAGTATGCAATATTTTCTATTGAAATTTCAAGTAAGTTTTGATGGGTTCCGGAATTAAATAACACTATGGTTTCAAGTTTTGCCCAAAAAAAGTCGATACTTTTTTTCAAATTTAAGTTGTGATTTCAGAATGATTTTGGGAGACCATTCCATTTATGTTTCAAACCCATTTCACTAACAATACAGACTAACTTAAATTTTAGATTTCACACACAATTCAGATTAATTTCACATACCCATTCTGGAACCATTTTAGATGCCCCTCTATAAACACATATAAGACGTTTTAGGGCAATAAAGGGTTTCAAAGAAAGTTAGTAATAGTTCTTATCAACTCCCCAACAATCTTCAAACATTTTCAAATATATTTTCAGATACAATTTGCAAAGCAAGTACTCCATTCATTCAATCAAATTTCAGAGACAATTCAGGTCAATTTCACATATCCATTCCATATTCATTTCAAATATGTTTCGGAGCAAGTTAAGATCAATTCCACAACAATTTCATACATATTCAAATGTCATTTCGGAGTTGTGTGGGATACAGTTCATAAATCAATTATTCCATCCACAATTCATAACTAGACATACATTCAAGATGTTTTGCGCAAAATTTTAGATGGAATTTCACAATAAATTGAGTGGCATTTCACAAAAGGAACACAAAAGAAAAAAAATCGATGCATTTCATGAACATACATTTCATTTTGGCTTCCGTCGTCATTTCATTTCGACACTAACTTGGTTCAAGGTGTCCACCAAGGTCATGAGGCGGATTCGGCCTCCTTGATGTGGAGTTCATGAGTCTTGACCCTAACCTCAGGCGGGCTTCGAATATACGAATGTCGAATGGCAGTGGTTGGAGAGCCCCCTCTTAGCCTATAGGGAAAGACACATGTTTGACGCTCCAAACTGACAGTTGGCGACAAAAAAATGTGTTACTTCTGGCCCGAGAAATGGATTAAGGGCCAATCGGTCGAGGACATGGCTCCAGATGTATGTTCGATTATATCTCCCATCATTAGGGTGAAAATCATTTTGATAAAGCTTTGGTAAATGGAGTTCATGAGTCTCCCATCATTAGGTCGAGGATATAAGGAAACCAATCTACATATGAGGTCTTATGCAGATCCTTAACCTTTAGCGAGCGATATTTGCAGTTAAGCTCTACCCAACAAGAAGGGATGCATGGATATGGTTGTGAAGCCATCCGGGTCATACACCACAAAATTTGGTGTAAAATGTTTTTTTTTTGATGCTCTGACTTTCTTGTTGACAAAGGTAGAATGGAAGTTGTGGGTGCCTCTCCACTACAAATTCTTCTCCAGGGCTCGTTGTTAGAAAAATCTGGATGGTCGACAAGCTCGCCAAACGTTGCCAATAACACACTACAAAATTACCGTTTGTGCCACTAGACATCGTGTCAGAACACTGTAGGAAAGAACTCCACAGGGGAAAAGAGATGTGTGTGTGTGTGTGTGTGTGTGTGTGTACTTGTCCAAGTATTGGGCCTTAGTTTGGGCTAAATTCGGTGATGGACAAAATATAGCAGGCTTGTTATTGGGTTGACTTACCGGGAACTGTAAAAGCGCGAATGACTAAATATAGGCGAGATATACACCATAATTGCCTTTTGCACCATGACGTGGGTCATGGCCCAGGAGCAGATGGTTTTTCGGGTGGTCTCGGTACTCTATGATTTTTCTTGTCTATCGATTTTCAAGTTTTTCGTGTCTTTATGCTTATTTTTTCCTTTTATTATTTCTTTCTATAAATTATGATAATTTTTAACATATGCAAACTATTTGTTTTTTTCTAATAATATACGAACCATTTTTAAATCACTCAAACATAATTTTGAAAATGTGAAATTTTAAAAATTTATGAGGAATTTTTAAAATGTGTGAATACTTCTAAAAGTATATGAAGATTTTTTTAAAACGTATCAATTTTCTAGAAACCTATGAACACTTTTATAAAAGTTACATGACATTTTTTTAATTGTGAATTTTTTTAAAGTAGATGAATTTGTTTACATTACGTGAATATATACCTAGTTATATAATATATTTTTGTAAAGTATGCAAACCTTATTAGTCATATGCACGTTTAAAAAATATGAACACTTTGTAAAAGCATACGTATATTTTCTAGAAATGTGCAAACAAATTTTATTTTTCCACGAACTTGTTTTTTAAATATGGGAACACTTATTATCATGAATATTTGTTAAAATACAGTAAATGTTTTTATTACACGAATAGTTTTTAAGTTAAAGGCATGATTTTTTTAAAGGAGACCACTTTATTGCCAGAAAAAGAAAAGCTGAGAGCAAAAGAAAAAAAAATTGGGCCCCACCCATGTGTGGTGGGAGTGTGGGTGACGCCACACTACAAACCATCTCACCCAATAATCCTCAAAAAATAAACCTTCCCCAATAGTCTTGAAAATGGTATTAGGACAGCCTAATCTCCCTCATAAGGGTATTTTCTATTCACATGCTTTCACAATCCTGCTAATCAAAGAGGCCTTTATTAGGATGGACTATGGCCTCTTTTATTTGCAGGAATTTTGAAAAGCAGGAGCAGGAAAAATAGAGGATTGATGTGCCATGTCCACTTGAATCCTACATGATTAGTAAAGAGTGCTTGATGCAATAAAAAAAGAGATTGTAGAAAGAGGTGGCATTGGACGCTAGATTTCCTATGAAATGTAGTACAAATGATTCCATAGAAAAAAATTAATCCTACGAATTAACAACTAACATGGGAAAAAATCCTAAGAATTCTAATCCTCTAAAATCCGACGAAATTCCAATGAATCAAAGAAGCTCTAGGGGAACTGCCGTGTGGCGTGTTGCTGTAGAAAAAACCCTAGGAAATCTACACAAATAGTACTCTGCATATAAGAATTGTCTGAAGTCAAACTTCATAAAGTTTGACCATATTTATATGAAAAAATATTGACATCTACAATGATAAATTTATATAATATGAAAACTAAAGTCATGACGCATCTAATGTTGTTGATTTCACATTCCGAATATTGGTATTTTTTTATAAACTTGGTCAAAGTTTACTAGGTTTAACTTTAGACAAATCTTATATGTGGCTAAAAAGGACAGAAGGAAGTAACTCGACTGCAAACTCGAACATCAATGCCTCTTGGTGCTAAGGGCATCACCAACGCTGACCCGCAAACTAGACACACATCCGTCAGTGGATAGGAGGTGACCAATCTGCGGACACGGATATGAAAGCCGGCCATTCCAACGTTGTCAGCGTATATTTCAAACGGCATTTCAACTAACCGGACAAAAATCATCAAACATGACATAATTCATCAAAATTCAGATAGAAAATAGCACAAATCATCCATACATAGCATGCAAAAAAATCTAGTACAACAATAGTTCAAATTCAATGAGAAATAGCTCAAATTCAACTAGTTAACCGGATGTTCAACAAGTTTTTCATGAGCGGATCATGTCGTCTCATACATATTGTCCCTTGAGCTTCATCCAACAGTGTATGTGCGTGAATGATCCGCCCTCTATCATGTGGTACATCGCGGCAACACGGACGTGCTACACAGCAACATTGAGTGAATGAATGAATAAATAAATCAACAAGTTGAAAAGAAGAAGCAAAACTTACGATTCCTCGACTGCCGTGCGCAATGTTCACCTTGCCTTCAGCTTATCAACCGCCCCACAAATGGCGATAGTAGTCAGGATGGTGTACCATCGATACATTAGTGACTTCACATTGCATTCATGTACGATGTGCATGCCATATGACGCAATGTGCTTTCACTCGTTAAATGAATCATGCATGCACTGCCAGAAGAGCCCCTTTCTGCTCCTGCCTATAAAATTCACGGATACGACCAACCACGCATCGCACAACAATTCATCCTCAATGCTTGAGTGTCCCCGCCATCCTTCGTACTCTAAAAAAATGACATGAAAATCGAAAATAAGCTCGATGGCATTTGACCAAACACCCGCCAAGCGTGGTGACCGCCATGGACATCGTCGACAGGGGTTGGAGGTAGCTAGCTATGGACGGATCCTAGGTGGACGACGCCGGAGCACAAGGTGAGCGAGCGTGTGGGTGGTGGTTGCTGACGTCCCACAACGCCTAGGTGGCGGACGAAGAGGTACAATGGCAGCGGAGCAGGAGAAGGGTGCAGATGCAAAGTAAGAGGGAATAGGGACGGAGTGAAAGAGAATGAGACTGGGAGGGGATTTGAGTGGGCGGGGGTGTCAGAGTCCTACGTGATTGTTGTTCGGACTCCCGCGACAACCCTCCCCCCACTTTACTTCCAATTTGCGGGAAAAGATGCGCGTTTGAACCGGTCGTCGGACCGATATATGTCCATGTTGGATGATAAACACGTTCAAACCATGCGTTCCGGATAGTTGCGAATTTGAAGATACCTGACTAAATCTGTAAACTGTTTGCAGTGCAATGGACTTTCCAAACTGAACACATCCTAGCTAGGGCAAATGAGTCTGAACCTAACTAAACCGAGCAGAGCTCAAGGTAACATGGCTGTGCGTGGACCCATTCTCCATCCGGATCCAGGAGTTGACAGAGAAATGCTTTGTTTTTTCAGAGATATCAACAATCCTCTCGCCCTCTTGGCCAGTCACCGTACCCTCCGTGCCCCGTGTGCCGCGCGAAGCACAGCCACAGTTTCTCGTAGGGGCAGCACCAGTCCAGCCCGTGGTTGTGCCCCACGAAGATCGCCTGCACAAGACAAGATACACACATCAATCAGACGTGCTAGTATTCGGAGTTTCAGAATTCAGATACAGTAGCACTGGTACCTTAACTGAAGATCGCCGTGCAAGAGCGTCCATCATGCCCCATTCGGCCACCTGTGGCGCCACGTCTGCCTCGTTGAGGCTGCCGACGCAGGGCTTCCTGATCTCGCCCGTGGCCCTTGGAGCCACCTTGACGTACGCCGTGCTCGGTACGTGCCAGAATACCAGCTCAGGGATCCTACCGTCTGGATTGAGGAACCGAGCCTGGCTCTGGAACCACGTGACCTGTGCGCAGGACACGACCTCCGGGTAGGATCCGCCGCCTGAGTCGAGGAAGTACATGAGCAGAGCAGGGTTGTAACGTCCCGAAACCGATGTGCCAAGTGTCCTTTAGTTATTCACTATTGTTGCCTTGTCATTTGCTTGCATGTTGCATCTTGTTATGTCATCATGTGCATTGCATCATCATATTTTAAAACTTGCATTCGTCCGGGTTTTTCGAGTTCTCTCCGTTGTTCGTTCTGAACCCAACCACACTTGCACGCGTCCGCGGCACGTCCAAATATTATTTTAGAAGTGGTCGGAAAATGTTCTTGAAATGGGATGAAAGTTGGCGTGTGGTGTTGTTTTGTTGTCAGTAGACCGTCCGCCAAGTTTCATCGCATTCGGAGCTCGTTTGATAGCCCAACCGTTAAACTATAGTGGCAATATAGCTGGTCTAACGTCAGACGTTTTCGCTCTCCGAAAGCAGTCGCTGGGCTTCCCTCTCTTCTCTTCTCTTAGCTCGAGACCGTCTACACAGCCCACGACCTATCGCCAGGTCCAACCTAACCTCTCTCGTCAGCCCGCGGCCCTCCTCGCGCGCCCGAAAGCTGTCCCGTACCCGACCCGGACAGTCGTCACCGTTAGATTCGGATCATCCCCAAACATCCACAAAATGTCACCCTTTTCTCATTTGGACTTCCTATTCTATTTTTCCCGACCGCTCGATTTTATTTGGAGGGACGGATTAGCCCCTAAACTTCTCCTCTTTTCCTTATATAGAAACTCCCTTGTCTAAATCTGGACAAAATCCTAACTTCTAGGGAGATGTCCCATCGATCCCTCTCGGCCGCCGCCACCTTCCAATCCACCTCAAGCTCTTCACCCAACCAACCACCAAACTGATCCCAAAATCCATCCCCACCAATCCTGCATGAGCCCCGAGCCAACCCCCACAGCGTGCCGTCTCCCAGCGCTAAATCCAGATGGGATCGAGACTGCAGCCGAGCGCCTCCTCCTCACCTCGTCTCCCTCGCGCAGGGCAACCACCGAGTCATCTCCGCCGGCCACTAGCAGCAGCACCGGAGCCAACCTTGTGCCTCCTCTCTCGTTCCTTCCTTCTTTCTTTTCCCTGCTGCCCGAGCTCATTTCCCTCTCTCTCTCTCTCCCGTTTTGGATGTGCAGATGTTCAAGCCGCAGGAGTAGCGCCCCGCTGCCTTGTTCCTGCAGGAGGCAAGCTCCGTCGCCTGACCTTGGAACGGCCAGGTCCGTCCGGCCTCCGTCAGCCTCACCATACGCCAAGTCCGCCGCCATCGTCCTGCTTTCACGAGGCCCTGTGTTCCCTGCCTCCTCCCCGCCAAGTTCGATGTCGTCGTCCTGTCTCTTCTCAGTGAGCGCCTTGCCTCTGCTTCGAGGACAAGCCAGGCGCGCCCCGGGTTGACCCTCTGTATGGACCGCGCCACTGCTTCCTCTCCGTCCCGCGTCGGAGCCGCCTGTAACCCGTCCTCGTCGCCACCTCGACCGCTCCTCTCCTCCTCGAGATCCTCATCGGCGTCGAGAGCCTCCAGCTGGACCCCGCAAGCCGCGCCCTCCAGCTCGTTTCCGCGGTCGGTCCTCCCCAAGTCCTCGTCGCCGGCCTCTGCTTCTGCGTGTGGGAACGACGACGACCAGCGACGAGTCACCTCGCCCGCGCGTTGACCTCCAGCCCGCTCGATCCACTGCTTCACGAAACGCATCGCGCCCTCGATCTGGGGTTTTGGCGTCAACCGGCCCAGCTGCGATCGGGCCTGCTAGCCCAAGGATGCGCTAAGGCCTGCCCGCAAGCCCACCTCCACTGAACCGCGCGCTGAGGCCCAGCCGCTGGCCAGATCTGGCCCAGCGAGGTGAGGACGCGCCCAGCCTCCCCTGTGCACAGTTGGGCCAGCCACTTTCGGCCCAACTTCTGTTTTTTTATCAGGCGATCTGTCTATTTATCCAGAGTTTTACCGTTTTGCAGAAAGGTCCCCAAACTTCACGCATATAACAACTCATTAACAGTGCATCATATGTAAAAACTTTAAATATGAAACTTCCTTAGAATTTTGTGTAGATTAATAATTTGCCACTTTCATCTATGTTTAAAATGTTTAAATGCTGTTTGATTAAATTTGCTCCTATGCCATGTTAGAATGATTTAATTCATAATTTTTTAACCGTAACTAGGCTTGTAACAAACTTTATATGTAAATGGGATGGAAAATGTCTAGTTTAACATGGTGGCATCACTTTGCATGTTTGACAACCCTAAAATTGTGTTTAGGGCAGAACAATACCAAATCCTTAAATTGCACATGAGGAGTTTCCGGATTTGTTCTTTGTCGTTCTGGCCTCATTTAAACTTGCCTAGATAGGTAGTTTTCATTTGCTTCACCCTCTTGCCATGTTTAACAACATTTAATATTGTTGGGTACATAAACAAGATCGAACTAAATAACTTGAACGTGGTGTTTCGTCAATATGCAGCGGAGTTGCATATTGAGCTCCACTTAATTTGTAGGATTGCTTGTGCACTTTGCCATGCCATGCCCTCTTTAAACCGGACATGCATCATACTTGGTTGTGCATCATGCCATGTTCATGTGTTGGTTGTTTACTATGTTGTGTGCTTCTTTCTGGTGTTGCTTCTTCGGGTGGGTTCCGATAACGTCGCGTTTGTGAGGACCCGTTCAACTACGTCTGTTTGTCTTCTTCATGAACTCGTTCTTCTTTCTTGCAGGATCTCAGGCAAGATGACCATACCCTCAAAATTACTTCTATCTTTGCTTGCTAGTTGCTCGCTCTTTTGCTATGCCTATGCTACGATACCTACCACTTGCTTATCATGCCTCCTATATTGTTGAACCAAGCCTCTAACCCACCTTGTCCTAATAAACCGTTGTTTGGCTATGTTACCGATTTGCTCAGCCCCTCTTATAGCGTTTTTAGTTGCAGGTGAAGATTGAAGTTTTTTCCTTGTTGGAACATGGAGATGTTATTCCTTGTTGGGATATCACAATATACCTTATTTAATTAATGCATCCATATACTTGGTAAAGGGTGGAAGGCTCGGCCTTATGCCTGGTGTTTTGTTCCACTCTTGCCGCCCTAGTTTCCGTCATATCGGTGTTATGTTCCCGGATTTTGCGTTCCTTACGCGGTTGGGCTATAATGGGAACCCTTGATAGTTCGCCTTGAATAAAACTCTTCCAGCAATGCCCAACATTGGTTTTACCATTCGCCACCTAGCCTCTTTTTCCCTTGGGTTCCACGGACTCAAGGGTCATCTTATTTTAAACCCCCCCTGGGCCAGTGCTCCTCTGAGTGTTGGTCCGACTGAGATGCCTGCGGGGCCACCTCGGGGCAACTTGAGGTTTGGTTTTACCCGTAGCTAGTCTCATCTGAGTGTGCCCTGAGAACGAGATATGTGCAGCTCCTATCGGGATTTGTCGGCACATTCGGGCGGTGTTGCTGGACTTGTTTTATCTTTGTCGAAGTGTCTTGTAGAACCGGGATGCCGAGTCTGATCGGAATGTCTCGGGAGAAGGTTTATCCTTCGTTGACCGTGAGAGCTTGTGATGGGCTAAGTTAGGACACCCCTGCAGGGATTGAACTTTCGAAAGTCGTGCCCGCGGTTATGGGCAGATGGGAATTTGTTAATGTCCGGTTGTAGAAAACCTGAAGTTGACCTTAATTAAAATACATCAACCGCGTGTGTAGCCGTGATGGTCTCTTTCCGGGGGAGTCCGGGAAGTGAACACGGTGTTGGAGTTATGCTTGATGTAGGTTGTTCTAGGATCACTTCCTGATCATACTTTTGTCGACCGTGCTTTGCCTTCTCTTCTTGCTCTCATTTGCGTATGTTAGCCACCATATATGCTAGTCGCTTGCTGCAGCTCCACCTCATACCTTTTACCTTACCCATAAGCTTAAATAGTCTTGATCGCGAGGGTATGAGATTGCTGAGTCCCCGTGACTCACAGATACTTCCAAAAACCAGTTTGCAGGTGCCGATATTATCGAGCAGGTGACGCAACCAAGCTCAAGGAGGAGCTCGATGAAGATCTTGTCCTTTGTGTTGTTTCGTTCTAGTTGATCAGTAGTGGAGCCCAGTTGGGGTCGGTCGGGGACCTTGTCGCATTTGGGGTTCTTCTTTTATTTTGATTCCGTAGTCGGACCTTGTTTGTATCTGGTTCATGTAATGCTTTATTCATGTAATTGTGTGAAGTGGCGATTGTAAGCCAACTATATATCTTTCCCCTATTATATTACATGGGTTGTTTGCGAAGATTACCTCGCTTGCGACATTTCTTTCAATGCTGTTATGCCTCTAAGTCATGCTTCGACACGTGAGAGATATAGCCGCATCAAGGACGTTACAAGGGTCCTTCGGCCGCTCGCGCGAGAGCACCTGCAGCACGTAGTTGGAGACGCCGGGCCAGAGCTCCCCGGGCCCGACGGAGGAGCGTGACAGCCCGCAGGCCCGGTCGAGCTCGGCCGTCATCAGCTTGACCCACGGCGTGCCCTGGAAGCTGCACCCTGGGTCCGGCATGGCCGGCGCGGCGGGCGGGCAGTCCACCGGCGAGACGCCCGCGGGGGAGAACCACTCCGGCGGCCACTCGAAGGGTATGTCGTCGTGGTTGCCGAACACCTTGGACCACGGGACGCCCCTGCGCCTGGCCGGGGAGACCGCCCGGTCCCAGTACAGGCTCGCGTTGGCCACCGGCACGTTGTTCGCCGTCACGAGGTCGCCGAGGTACACCATGAAGTCTGCGCATGATTCGGTGATTTGGAGGAAACTACAGTCTATAGCTCGGATCCGCTTGCTCAGGGGAGGGGATGAGGCGGCCACCGGATTATATGGTACGCACCTGGGTTCTTGGCGTCGAGCACGGCGGCCATGACATGGTCGGAGGCGTCGTCCTGCGCAGGGCCCCAGTCCGTCCAGGCGTTCTCGCCGTAATGCAGGTCCGCGAACAGCGCCACCTTGAACCGGCCACCCGGCGCGAACCGCAGCGGCGCCGGCGAGCGCGGCCCCGCGACGCACAGAGCCAGCACGACGGCGAGCAGGGCCCCGGCAGCCGCGAGGCGACACTGCCACCGCCGCATCTGGCGCGCGCTCGGTGGACGGACGTGGCGGTTAAGGCTCTGGAGTCAAACGTGGATGGATGTGTCAGCAGGGAAAAAATTTATATGAGACCAGGTCTCATATAAATCAGGTGAGACCCGCCTTGATGAATGACATGTGGCATTCACAAATCACAAAGCATCTAATCTCTCCCCTCTGATTTCAGGTGGGGGTGGGGTGGATGCTTTGTGATTTGTGGATGCCACGTGTCATCCATCAGGATGGGTCTCACCTGCTAATCCGTGAGACCTGGTCTCACCCACGATCCAATATCTGGAGAAAATTTCGAGGGAAAAAAAGAAAGCTGACTCTGCACCGCAGCTGCGATCGGTCACGGTCACTGTCGGCGGAGAAGTAGCTGGCACCTCACCTCGTAAAGCTCGTACTAGGTGAAAACGAAAGAGAAAAGAGGTAAAAGCACGGCAGGCCCAAAAACTTGTCAGACGCGTGATGTTTCAGCCCACAAACTTGTAAAACCCCACTCCGCCACCCACCAACTTGCAGCTGATGTGCAAAATAACCCAAAGCCAATCCTGACACGACATCTGGCGGAGGCGGAGCCGAGGCGGTCGTTGCCTGCTTTTGCAGAAACCCCCTTGGTCTTAACAGTAATAAACCCGCACCCCACATCTCTCTCGTTCCCCATTCCAGCGGCAGCCAAATCCTTAGTGTCTCTCCCTCTGTATCGCCCAACAACAGAAGCACAACAGGCCTAGGAACTTGTCGCTGCCCTTGCTCGCTCTCTGGCTGTGCACTCTGCTTCTGCAGCCCGACGGAGGGGAGCAGCCACCTGCAGGAAGCTGCCATTGGCCTCGAGGATGTCGCTGCGTGGCTCTTCTTGCTGACAGTAGTACGGGTGGCACGATAGAGACGGCGCCCAAAGTTCATTACTAGAGATTTGGCTGCAGCTGGAATGGGGAACAATAGATGTGGGGTGCGGGTTTATTACTGTTAAGCCTAGGGGGGTTTCTGCAAACACGGGCGACGACCGCCTCAGCCCCGCCTCCGCTAGATGTCGCGTCAGGACTTGCTTTGGGTTTTTTTGCACGTCGGCTGCAAGTTTGTGGGTGGCGGAGT
Source organism: Triticum aestivum (assembly GCF_018294505.1). NCBI lineage: Eukaryota > Viridiplantae > Streptophyta > Magnoliopsida > Poales > Poaceae > Triticum > Triticum aestivum. Next base: position 122,398,291 of record NC_057797.1, read on the forward strand.
GAGGTTTTACAAGTTTGTGGGCCAAAACATCACACGCCCGACAAGTTCCTGGGTTTGCTGTGCTTTTACCTCAAGAGAAAAATAAAAAATGGAATATGCGGCTGCATGCACCGAGAATATTCTCGGTTGGCATCAGCGGGCTCGTCGCCTTGCGAATCGAGTGGAGTAGATGCAGCATTCCATGCAGAACACAGCCGCGACCAAATTTGAGGACCCTCCTCGTTGTTTCTCAAAAATTTGAAAACCGGAAATTCAAACGGAAGTTCAAAAACGGAATTCCTGCTAAATGTTGTACTCCCTCCGTCCTAAAATATAGTGCTTCTGATAGATTTAAAGAAAAACAAGTTGTGTTATCTTTGACCAGGTTTAGATTCCTTTATCAATCGTTATTGGCTATGAACAAGCTTGGGAACTTTTGGCATACCCATCCTTCAATTGGTAGTCGTCTATTCACCTATTTCTAGTCAACATTTCGGGCATCTTTGATCTTTAAATTGGTATCAAAGCAAGGTCTCTCTCTCGTTGTTTGGCTTCACCGCTGTAGAGAGCAAATATGTCGGATGATGTGCCTCAAGACTATGAGTTGAAGATTTTGGAACTAGAGGCTAGACTTGAAGAATTTGAGAAAAAGAATGCTGAGTCATTCTAGGCCACAAGCTTTTCCGGTAAAGCCGGAGAAAAGAGATTGTTTGATATGAGTGCTTTAGACGAAAGGAGGAATGAAGCATACGAGAATGCAAAAATGTTTAAAGAGAAATTGAAAGATAGCATGGCAAGATAATACAAAAATCTAAATTCAAAATAGGTGATAAGGTTATATTGTACAAGTTCCGTTTCAGATATTTTGTAGATAAACTTCTCTTTGGGTGGGAAGGTCCATATATTATCGAAGATGTTTACATGTTAGGAGCCATAAAGATCAACAGTGTCGAGGGCACCAAACAGAGAGTGGTGATGGACAACTACTTAAGCACTACATTACCGGTGACCCTCTCGGGGTAGATACTGACATTATATAGGTAATTACTCTGAAAGAATTCATCAAAATGAATTTTTGGAAACCTCTGAAATCTGAAAAAGGTAGAGGTACGTGGAAAACATATGGAAATCATCTTTGAAAAATTCCCCTAAAATATTTCCGAAAGTTTTTATGAAAATAAGGAACCTTGGGCAAAAGAGGCAACCATGACGGTGCATGTGGGAGTGGCGATTAATCCCATCCAGGATCATCTTTGTCCCGGTGCGCCAAACGGGTCCAGGGTCTAGATTTACCGAGAACGCTGAGTATAGGGTATCAATTTCAGGGACTTGGATGTGGGGTTCGTTTGTGCCGCTCTCTACAACTTTAGGGTTCAAAACAGACATTACTTCTACAACCCTGTCCGTAGTGTGCCACACACTGGTCTGGACCTCTCACCTTGCACGTTGTTGTGTATAGTCTAGGCATTGCCACCGCTAATCTGATTCAATTTGTTACCACTACATGTTTCACGTCTCACTAAGATCGATCTTTTTGTCCAAATAAAGTCTCATTTTGTTTAGATTACTTTGACGGATATACTGACGTTGATCCTTGGCGACACGTATACGAATATTTCCCAAGTACCATTGACAAAATCAAGCCGGCTACGATAGGAGGATGGTGACAAGGACGTGACGTCGGCTCGTTCCGACGACTATAGTGGTCGTTAAGGGGGAGATCTTTCCATCTTCCGAGATCCACCCTGCATTTTGACATATCGCTTCGATGGTCGAGGGACCTTATTGTGTTCTTATTATATTTTGGGTGTTTTATACTACTGATGAACATTCATAATAAATTTGTGTCTTTTTCAAAAAGAAAAACATGAGCAATAGATCACCAAACCAACGCAAATCATTTGTGAGAGGAGGGAGAAGCAATACACAAAGAGGGGGAGGAGGGGTGTGGATGAAGCACCTCTGTATTATTTTATTTTGTTTCAACAATTATCCTCTTTATTATTTTTATTATTAATAATAAACAAGAAAAAAGTCAGAACACATTGTGGACGGTGCGCCAGTGCATGCTGCATGCAAACCTGCATCGTTGTTGTACCCGCCTGCGGATGTACGTCTCTGATGGCCGCTCGCCGCCGGCTGGCCGCTCAAGAACGACCGCGTGAAGCTTTGCGTTCCTTGCAGAAGAAGCCCCCCAGCTTCTTCTTGACCACCAGGCACGCCTGCCAGCTCCTGCTCTTGACCGGCCCCTTCCCGGTCTCCATCTTGCCGCGCCGGTGATCCACGTCGCGGCGGCGGCTGTCGGCGGCCTCGCGCCTCCTGGCGCGCGCCGCCTCCAGCCTCCCCACGGCCGCGGCCCGCCTCGCCTTCGCTGCGCGCCGCAGCGCCTCGGCCTCCTCCACGCGCGCGTCCGCCTTCCGCTCCTCGTCCTCCACTCTGTGCCGCAGCTCCTCGTAGCTCCGCGCGGGCACCGCCACGACGTCGTGGTGGGCGTCATCGTCGTCGTCGGCGGCCCCGCCGGAGCGCGCGTTCAGCTGCTCGGCCGCCGCGGCCGCGGACCACGCCAGCGCGTGGATCTCCGCCGCCACGGCTCGCTCGGCCAGCTGCAGCGCGCGCGCCGCCTGGCGCCGGACGGACACCCGCCGCTCCAGCGCGTCCTTGGCGTCGCGGGCCGCGGCCAACTCCAGCAGGAGCCGCCGGAGCTCGTCCCGGCCTTGGTCGGCGCGCAGCCGGAGCTCGTCCACGGCCGCCTGCTTCTTGCCCTCCTCCTGCTGCCTCGAGGCGATGCTGCCGTTGGTGGACTCGATGAGCGACTTGAGGGGCGGTATCTCGGCGGCCGTCGCGGCGAGGCGGCTCTTGGCCGCGGCCAGCTCGGCCCGGAGCCCCTCGAGCTCGTCCCCGAGCGGCATGGGGGCGACAACCGCCACGTCGCGTGCGCGGTGCACCTCGTCCATCGTCCCCGAGTGCTCTGCCTCTGCGAAGAGAGCGGCGGGTGGCCTGAGAATGAGAGGCTCGTTCGCTTGGTTTCTTGGCATCGCCATTTGCCAGTGACGCGTCAGTTGGATGATCCTTACTTTTGGCGTTCTTCTCATCGGTATATCCTTCGATTGGGAGCAATCGCTAAGTGGGGTTTTGTTTTCTTCTGCTGCATTGTTTACTTAGTTTCTTCGATTGGTTTGATGAACAAGGTCGTGCTCAGACTGCAGCAGAGCTACTTGCCTCATGGTCATGGAGATTTCAAGATAGGAACAGAGATTTCAGGCTCACTCGTCACTATGTATACATGATTCTATAAATTAGAGTATAGTTTATTTGAATTGCAAAAAAAGAGTATAGTTTATTTTACAGAGTCATCTTTATTGTACTTGGACCCTCCCACTAATTTTGTACTTTGTGGAAATAAATCCCAAGCCAAATTGTTATGTAAACTGCTCTCAAGCTTATTTTCTAGGCCACCCTACCCTCGGTGGTAGAAAAATTCCAGAAAGTGAACTTCTATAAACATGCTCCTAGAATCTAATTTCCAAAAATTCAATGTATTTGAAGCCTGATTTCTAATTGAACCTGAAAAGTAACTACCAATCTACTTTATATGCACTAAAAGTAAGGTTGAAGAGCATACAATTAGCCACAAACTCCTACTTCAGTGTCTTTTGTACACCACCCCACGGAGGCGAATGTTGTCTGTCATGAACTAGCTAGGCTAGGACCTTGGTTCCATCTCCACTCCACCATGGATTGAGGAGCTGCCGGCATCAATTATAAGGTGGCTGGTGGATGATGTAACAGTGTTTTGATTTAATAAAAATTTGAAAGTTTCAATATAAAAAAACATGCACTTAGCCACCATCTACCGTCTAAACATGTACTGTTTGGTAACAATTACAACAAATATTATGATATACTTTGCTAATAATTACAACAAACAACCCCAAAATATAAGAAAGCTCCAAATCCGAGAATCATGTTCCTCGAATTGAGATGTTCTTTGTGCATCTTTGCCCATATCCTCCTATCTGATTCTTCTCTTCGATCTTCACCCTCAAGTTCATTGATCTCTTCTCATGGTTGTTGTTCTATTTTAAATATTATGTTTTTTCATTCCATGTTCAATTTAAATCTATTATATATTTTGAACTGAATGTTCAACTTAAGTATCGTTTGCATATTTGTGTTCCTTGCGACGAGGACTTTCTAACAAGATCCCTCTTAAATACAATTTGACAACTTTTAAAAGTTTACCAAGTTTATAATATTAATATTTGATATTTGTAGTATTAAGTTTTATCAAGTTTCATTTTCTTGTAGGGTTTAGGGCTTAGGGTTTAAAGTTTTAGTATTTAAAACTTGGTAAATTTATCCTTCAAGTTATAAAGTTTAATAGACAGACTTGTTTAAAGTTTTTAAAACTTGCTAGAACGCATTTCGGACTGGTCTTGTTTGAAAGCCCTGATTACAAGCAACACAAATAAGCAAACAAAACTTAAGTTGAACTTTCAAATCAAAAGATACAATAGATTCAACTTTGAAAGTTACAAGAAAAGTATAGGACGTTTAGCGGGTGCTGAATCATGCAATTTCTGCCCAAAACTACATGCAGTGGCCCACCTGAAGTAATGAATGGGATAATTTATATACAAGACCTCCAATGCATGATAGAAAAATCACTCTCTAGCTTTAGTGGGATTTGATCGAAGATGCCCTTGTAGCTCTTAACTTCATAAAAGTTTTTTTATTGTGTGGATGTAATATCATTGTGCGATTTATTAAAAGTACATAGTTTCTTGAGAGTCAAGGAAGCACATACATTACATGGTTGCTATAAGAACCAAGGAAGTGCACGGTTGCTTGACAAACGAGCAACCTAATTAATAGCTAGTCTAATGCCAATTTGATTAATTGACAAGCGACTAATCTATTCTTAACCATTTTCATTATGGGAATGAAATTGAGGCGAGGTCTCTATTTTTGATGGGAAAATATCCTAAATAAACCAATATTATGTAAAGTTTTATAACACAATGTCAGGACCTCGATCCTAAGCTACATCGATCTAGCATGTAATATATCATATCACTTTGCGGTCTCACGCACTGTATTCTCATGGGTGCCATCTTACCTGGTCCGGAATAGTTTGCGCCTTATTGCTCACGTATTTTATAGTGTCGCTAGCATCCATATGACAGAGAATCCGGGCCGACATGACTAGTCGTGAATCCAAAGTGGCACTAACTTACAGGGACAGGCATACATGACCCATCAACGAACGTGTCGGTCATCAACGTATGAACCCAAGTCGTAGCAAGCTACAAGGATTTAAAGGAACAATGCGTGACAATTCTCCGAAGGGACAGACACAGGAATGAAAAAGGACACACGCCGTCCAGTCTAAGTGTTCCGGAGCAGTAGCAAGCTACCATGGCTCAGTGGAAGCACTAGGAGACATTTCCCTGTAAGAGAGGCTATCAAGAATAAACAACTAGGTTGTCGGATCCCACACATACCAAGCATTTCAATAACATACACACAATATGCTCGATATGTGCAAATACAACATGGCATCACAATAAAACTCTATGACTCAAAGTATTTATTCATTAGGCTCCGAGGAGCTAGATATTACAAACATGGGTATCATGACCCAGCATCCAAGTCATACAAGCAATAGCACAAGCGAAAGCTTATCTTGTCTGAGTACAGACAACTACAAATAAAAAAAGGCCGAGAAGCCTGACTATCTACAAGACGCTCCCAAGGGTATAAGATCGTAGCTGAGGTAACAAGCTAAACGTCGAAGTCCACGCGGAACTACTAACGAGACTGAAGTCTCTCTGCAAAAATATAAATTAAGAAAACGTGAGTACAAATGTACCCAGCGAGACTTACATCAGAACTAACTACATATGCATCGGTATCAACAAGGGGGTCGTGGAGTTTGACTGCAGCAAGCCAGCTTTGACTTGGTGGCTATCCTAAACTACGACTGCAAGTAACTCTTTGAGGTGGCGCACACGAGTCCACATATTCACCAACCAATACGCCACTATGGATCCACTCCCGTCTCCCTATGAGAAGGCCATCCATAGCACTCACACTTATCTTGCGCATTTTACAGTATCCACTTTCACTTGTCTATGAACTGTACAGGCAACCCAGAAGTCCTTTACCGCGGATACGGCTATTCGAATAGATGATGTTAACCCTGCAGGGGTGTACTTCTTCACACACGCTCTCGCCTCTTACCACCATGTACACGTCGTGTATCTCGGCAACCTTCAAGCGGAAGCCTAGCGAGGGAATCGGCCATGGCCTGACTAACCACACAAGTCTCTAGTTCAGATTTATCGCCTATTCGGGTTCCATCCGTAAGGAGATCCGGCCGGGGTGTTGCTCACGGCCCCAAACGATGTGTACAGGGTTCCAAGTGTAACACCCCGAGAATCATGCTACAGTGATCTCCCTCTAATGGTGGTCATGTCATTATGATCACTAAGCTAATTTCCCACTTGTCCAAAATCGAAGCCATATTCCAATTTGAATTGCATGTCAAATATTTACTTCTTCTGTCATGCAATCAAAATAGTTCATTATTTGGAAATTATTCTCTAAGTATTTGTAATGTTGTAACCAACCTCACCTAAATTCCCAAAATGCCCCTGGAATTATTTGAGTGGTACGGCAGCAATTAAATTTGCCTTTTCAATTTCCAAAAATAGTTAGACAGCTCCAAATGGCCCCCAAATTTTTGTGCCATCTAGTATTGTTGTGTTTGATTTATGTGCAAAGTTTCAAAATTAACGAAAATTATTTGCTAGCTCATTTAAATAGAAACAATAGCGAAAGGCATAAGCAAATAAAAAATAAGAGAAAAGGGTGCCAGGCGCTTGGGCTCTAGTGCTACAGAACCTAGGTCCAGCCCATCTCTCCCTTATCCTCATCCTCATCCTCACCTATAGGAGGCAGAGAACCTGTGCGTGGAGCGCATCCACGCTGCCCTGGCTGTTGTTGCCGCCGTGTCGACCATCCCGGTTTCGCTCGCTCGTCCTATTCCTCTTGCTCGTCCTCTTCCTCTCGGTTTCGCTCGCTCCCGAGCTCTCGTCGACGCGTCGTCGCCATCCTCATGGCCACTGGCCTCCCCGGCGATCGGGAGGTTCTCCAGGAGCTCCGCCATCATGGACTCTTTCGCCTACCTCCGCTGAATCAAGCTAAGAGGCACCATACGCTCGGGATCGAGATGGTTTCCGCCACGGCCGTCGCATCTTACTGTCGAGCTTGACACATCCGGCCACCACTGCAGCTCCTGACCTCGTCCACAAGCTCCGCGGTGAGCTCCTTGGCCGATTCCTCCCTTTTTCCCTTTGATTCGTCGCTGTTTGTCGTCGTCCCCGAGCTCGGTCGTCCTCTACCCTGGCCGCGTTCGAGCTTCAGTGTACGCGCACGCGACGTGGCCACACCCCCTGCCCGTGGCCGCGCGCCCTTGCGCCCGTCGTCGCCCGCGCCCTGTGTTCGCTCCCCCTCCCCCTGCACGACCGTCGCGTGGCTGCCGCCCCAGTCCGCCGCGCCCGCTACAGCGCCCCGCTAGCCTGCCCACGCGCTGCTGCTACCCCGCGCGCCTGCTCACGATCTCGCGGCCCGGGCCGCGCCCCTGCTCCTGCTGCGCCAGTGACGTCGCCGCCTGCTGTCGTAGCTGCTGCTATGCGCGCCGCAGCCTACTGCTACTGCTGCTCTTGCACTACTACTCGCCAGTGCAGCTGCTTTTGCTTGCTGCTGATGCTGCTTGGTAGCGCGGCTAGCGCCCCTGTGCCGCCTTGCAAGCTGCTCTGCTTGCTACCGTTGCTGGTCATGGCCGTGGGTATGTGTGTGCTGTGTGCGTGCAATGTGTGTGTGCAGCGTGGTCTGCGTGAGTGTGTTGTGTGTGTGCGTGGGAGGTAGGGCTGGCTCACTGCCAAGTGGGGCTGGCCCTGATTAGTTTAGGTTGATTAAATACTTAGTGATTAGAGTAGTTAGACTAATTAGTACTACTTAGGATAATTGCTAGCCTATGTCATGTGGCCCCCGATGTTAATATTAACCTCTCTATTTTAGTTTAGCCACCAATTAAATTATGTTCCAATGACATGTGAGCCACATTCCCCCCCTTTTGACTAGTCAATTTGACTTGGTCAAATTTGGATTAGATTAAATAAAAATATTCCAGAAAATCTTTAAATCTTTGATAATTCATAGAAAATAATCTGTAACTCGGATGAAAATGTTTTCTACATGAAAGCTGCTCAGAACGACGAGACGAATCCGAATACGCGGTCTGTTCGTCCGCCACACATCCCTAGCATAGCGAACATCGAACCTTTCCCCTCTGGTTCGTTTGTCCGAAAATGCCAAACTTCGGGAAAGCATTCCCGGATGTTATCCCCTTCGCCGGTAACGTGTAGCACCGCGTTAGAACACGTCTAACTCTGCCTGTTGTCCTGTTATGCACTTGCTTGCTATGTATTTATTGTTTCTCCCCTCTTCTCTTCGATAGACCCCGTGACGGCTGCCGATGCCGCCGTGATCGACTACGTCACCGACGACCCTCCTTCTCGTCTGAGCAACAAGGCAAGCCCCCCTTTGATCATCCCGATATTGCCCATTCCATTCTCTCATGCTTGCATTAGATTTTGCTACTGTAATTGATTGCTCCTATTCTGATGCATAGTCTGCTTTTGTAACTTGCTTATTGTTACCTACCTGCTTATCCTAAACTGCTTAGTATAGGTTGGTTAGTGATCCATCAGTGACCCCACCTAGTCCTTGTTGCCCCTGCTTCATCATCGACGACTCGATCAACGTGATCGACGACCAGAGCCCGACACCTCACATCACATCACGCCCCTTTTGTTGCTCGACTCTGCAGAGTTGCCATCGAGTGCCGAGGGTGGAACCTCTTACATCACTACTGATGAGATCTCTGTAGTGTAGCTATCCGGTCGTGGTCATGGAGGGTGATTTCCTCCGTAACCACTTCCGATACGGCTCTGTCGTGCAACCCCTCATGTGTGAACCTCGAGGGTGGATCCTCTTACGTTCACCTTGATTATTACATCGAGTGGAATTCACCAGGGGTGATTCCTCGGGGTTTCCCCTTGATGTTTGGACACATGGATACTTGGACTTTACAACTGTTACCTGGAAAGGCGGGTCGACCCTGAGCGGTACCCGTGAGTGATGTGGAGTCGGGTTGACCTGGAGGGTGCCCACGAGATAATTACGAGGCGTGGCCGGGCATTCCTAGCCCTTGCCGCAAGTCCTTGAGACGGGGCAACGGGGTCACATATTTCGTGAGTCTCTGCTTGTTACCTCGCGTTCCTAATCCACTACGATTTGGATATTTGATTCGAGGGGCCTCTGGCCTGATAGCACTAACCATCACGTGGGCATAGTATGGGCGTTCTGCGTCGTATGCATCAGCCGAAGGTTAATAGACGTTAGTGACTGAGCGGCGCGCGCCGGGTTGGACTGGTAAGCACCTGCCTTTTTGAAGGAGGTAGCTAGGTCTGCTCACCGGCCGCGTACGCAACGTGCAGGAGTTCCCGGGGAGATGGCCCATGACCCCTGGGGGCATAGGTTTAGTCCGGCGTGCTGACCTCTCTATTAAGCCTAGGTCGGGTTGCGGCGTATTGTTTGGCCGAGACCGGGCATGACCCAGGAAAGGGTGTCCGGCCGGAGTTAATCGAGCATGGTGGGTAAGTTGGTGCACCCCTACAGGGAAGAAAACATCTATTGATAGCCTGTCCTACGGTAACGGACACTTGGAGTTGTATCCCGATCGATACAACTAGAACTGGATACTTGAGATGAGACTTGGATATGAGGTGATAAATGGATAGTATGGCTCTGGGATTACTTTCTCGCAAGGAGTCGAGAAAGGATCTCTGGCCGAGGTTGATAACACGTCTACTACTTTACTTTATGCTACTCTACTCCCTCCTGTTGCTGCAAGATGGTGGTTTCCAGAAGATGCTAGTCTTCGATAGGCTAGGCTTTCCCCTTCTCTTTTGGCATTCTATAGTCCAGTTCACAAATACAACCCTTTTCATTGATACCGATGCATATGTAGTGTAGATCCTTACTGTGACGCCCGGATAATTAAGCTACAGTGAACCTTTGCCAATGATGCCACATCACCTCGGTTACTGTCGATAAACTCGCATTAGTTTAAAACAGATTGAAATTAAATTTAAATTAAAGTCAAACGTTAAAAGTTTTCAAATGTCAAACTAAAATGTCCAAAAAAATTTAAATAATCCATAAGCAATTATGGCGGTGAAATCAACTTTTTGTAAAGTAATTAAGTGGCCTAAAATAATTAAAACAGGGGTCAATTATTTATTAAAATGCATTTTAAAAATGGTAGAAATCTCCAAACTATTTTATTTGCCCCCGAACCTTTTTGTGACAGTAGCCTATATTACTATATTAATTGTGGAGCAAGTTTTGTTTTTATTAAGACAAATGGTTTAGAAACTAAATAGAAACCGAAGTTGAAAAAAGAAAACAAAGAAAAAGGAAAGAAAGAAAACCCCGGGCCTTCCCCCCTCCCCTTCCGCCATTTGGCCCAACTGGGCATCCAATCCACCAGCCCACAGGCCCAAGCCCACCAAAGGCCTTTCTCCCTGCCCTACACAGAGAAGGTGCGTGGCGACCATCCAAGGCGCAATGGCCGTGGATGTCATCCATGTCGCCTCCTGAACACTATAATCCAGTCCCCCATAAACCCTAACTCGTCCTTGTCCGCTTCCCCCTCCTTCCCCATCGCGCCCCTTCCTCATCTGCTCGGAATCAATCTCGGGAACTCACGTGGTGACCACTGCCTCACCATCATTATCGTGGACACCGTCGTCGCCGTCGCTCGGGAGCACGTCCTGGAGGATTTCCGCGCTCGACTTCGTCCATTTCGGGGACCAGCTTGAGCCAAGGAGCTGCGTACATGTCACCATTGTCGTCTTCTTCAACCAGCCGCCACTAACTCGCCGTCGATGTCGACGCTTCGGTCCACCCCGACCCTTCCCGAGTAGGCCAACGGACTCACTGTGAGCTCCTCTCTCAGATCCCTCTTGCCCCCCTTTGTTTTGGACGCCGTAGGCCGCTGTTGCCATCGTGCCCGAGTTTCCGCGTACATCTGCTGATGCTACTCCTTACTACAGCTGCTTTCTGCGCACTGCCGCTACTGCTCATGCTGTTGCGCGGCTGCTACCGGTGCTCCTGGCTGCTTTGCGCTGCTGCTTGCTTTAGCTGTTGCCCCGCTTGCCCTGCTGCTGCGCTGCCACTAGTTGCTGCTCCGCTGCCGCTTGCGGCGTCTCTGCTGCGCCTCTCCTGCATCGCCGCCTGTGCCTCGGGGGTGCCAGCGCCCGCGGCCGCCCACTGCGCGCCGCGGTTTGCCCGTCGCATCGGATGCGCCCGCGCTGGCATGCCCTGCCGCTGCTCGGCCCCCCTGCGTGCGCCCCCATTCCCCATCGCTCTGGCCCACACCGGCCACGGTCGCCCACCCCCGCAGCCACGGCAACCGACTGCGCCCGCTCTGCCCATCTTCGTCGCCTGCCGCTTGCCCGTCAGCGGCGGGCCATGCCTGCCTACCCTGCTCGTCGGCCAAGCCCCGTACTTGGCCCGCGCTTGCGCCGGCTGTGCTCCGGCCATGGCTTCGACCTGGTACGCGTGTGCGCACTAGTGTGTGGCCACTGGCTTCCAGCCAGTGCCTTGTGGCCCTCCCTCTAATAGCTTGTTTAGGATTAACAAAAGTAGTTAATTTAATTGACCCCCGTGTCACCGCTAGTATGGCCCCACTTAGTAGTTATGCTAAATAGATTAAATAAACAATGTTTAGTTTAACCCATATAAAAACTGAGTCAGTGACAGCCGGGTCCCACCTACACTATTCACCCTTTGACCAGTCAGATGTTGACTGGGTCAACTAGTCAACATGCCCCACATGTCAGCCTTTGTAGAACCTGCTGTGTACACTTCAGTGTGTGCACGTAGCATTTGACTATTAATTTCGAATTAATAATAATTCCAGAATTTTGAATTATCTATTAAAACTTTGAAAGTTAGTATAAAATAAACCGTACCTCGGATGAAAATACTTTGTACATGAAAGTTGCTCAGAACGACGAGTCGAATCTGAATACGCAAGACGTTCGTCCGCCACACGTCCTTAGCATAGTGAACATGCAACAATCCACCTTCGATTCATCTGTCCGAATGTGCCAAACACCGGGAATACTTTCCCGGATGTTTCCCTCCTTCGCCGGTATCACCTAGTACTGCGTTAGGGCACACCTAGCACCATGTATTGCCATGTTATGCTTTGTGTTGCTTTGATTGCTTTATTATTTATTGTATTCCCCGTCCGTTACTTCTTTCCGGTAGACCCCGAGACTGCCGGGGACCCCCAGTTCGACTACGGTGTGGGCGACCCCTCCTTGCCAGAGCAACCAAGCAAACCCTCCCTTTGATCACCAGATATCGCCTACAATTCTCTCTACTTCTTGCATTAGAGTAGTGTAGCATGTTACTGCTTCCGTTAATCCTATCCTGATGCATAGCTTGTCCTTGCTACTACTGTTGATACATTTACCTGCAATCCTAATGCTTAGTATAGGATGCTAGTTTATCATCAGTGGCCCTACATTCTTGTCCGTCTACCATGCTATACTATCGGTCCATGATCACTCGGGGGGTGATCACGGGTATATACTTATAATTATATACATATTATACAGGTGGTGACTAAAGTCGGGTCGGCTCGTTGAGTACCCGCAAGTGATTCTGATGTGGGGGCTGAAGGGGAAGGTGGCTCCATCCAGGTAGTGGTGGGCCTGAGTTCTCGACGGCCCCCGACTGTTACTTTGAGGCGGAGCGATAGGGCATGTTGAGACCACCTAGGAGAGAGGTGGGCCTGGCCCTGGTCGGCGTTCACGAATACTTCAAAATAACATGCTTAACGAGATCTTGGTATTTGATCTGAGTCTGTCCACTGGCCTATACGCACTAACCAACTACGAGGGAACATTTATGGGAACTCGACGTTGTGGTATCAGCCGAAGCCTTCGTGATGTCAGCGACTGAGCGGCGAGCATCGGGTTGGACTGGAACGCCTGCTCTTGTATAAGGGAAGCTAGGTCTGCTCTCCGGCCACCCTCGCAACATGCAGGTGTGCAATGGGCGATGGGCCCAGACCCCTGCGCCATAGGATTTAGACCGACGTGCTGACCTCTCTATTGTGCCTAGGTAGGGCTGCGATGTGTTGATCTTTCGAGGCCGGGCATGACCCCGAAAAGTGTGTCCGGACAAAGGGGATCGAGCGTGTTGGGAAATGTGATGCACCCCTGCAGGGAAGTTAATCTATTTGAGTAGCCGTGATCTTCGGTACCAGGACGACTTGGAGTTGTACCTTGACCTTATGACATCTAGAACTGGTTACTTAATAAAACACACCCTTCCAAGTGCTAGATACAACCCGGTGATCGCTCTCTAACAGGGCAACGAGGGGAGGATCATCGGTTAGGGTTATGATACGTCTCCAACGTATCTATAAGTTTTGATTGCTCCATGCTATATTATCTACTGTTTTAGACATTATTGGGCTTTATTATCCACTTTTATATTATTTTTGGGACTAACCTATTAACTGGAGGCCCAGCCTAGAATTGATGTTTTTGCCTGTTTTAGGGTTTCGAAGAAACGGAATATCAAATGGAGTCCAAACGGAATGAAACCTTCGGAAACGTGATTTTCTCATCAGATAAGATCCAGGAGACTTGGACCCTCCGTCAAGAAAGCCACGAGGTGGTCACGAGGGTTGGGCCCCTCGAAGCTCCACCGACATACTTCTTCCTCCTATATATATCCACGTACCCCAAAACGATCGAGGACGGAGCCAAAAACCTAATTCCACCGCCGCAACTTTCTGTATCCACGAGATCCCATCTTGGGGCCTGTTCCGGAGCTCCACCGGAGGAGGCATCGATCACGGAGGGCTTCTACATCATCATCCAAGCCCCTCCGATGAAGTGTGAGTAGTTTACTTTAGACCTACGGGTCCATAGCTAGTAGCTAGATGGCTTCTTCCCTCTTTTTGGATCTCAATACAATGTTCTCCCCCTCTCTCGTGGAGATCTATTCGATGTAATCTTCTTTTTGCAGTGTGTTTGTTGAGACCGATGAATTATGGGTTTATGATCAAGTCCATCTATGAATAATATTTGAATCTTCTCTGAATTCTTTTATGTGTGATTGGTTATCTTTGCAAGTCTCTTCGAATTATCAGTTTGGTTTGGCCTACTAGATTGGTTGTTCTTGCCATGGGAGAAGTGCTTAGCTTTGGGTTCGATCTTGCGGTGTCCTTTCCCAGTGACAGAAGGGGCAACAAGGCACGTATTGTATCGTTGCCATCGAGGATAACAAGATGGGTTTTTTTATCATATTGCAGGAATCTATCCCTCTACATCATGTCATCTTGCTTAAGGCATTACTCTGTTTTTAACTTAATACTCTAGATGCATGCTGGATAGCGGTCGGTGAGTGGACTAATAGTAGTAGATGCAGAATCGTTTCGGTCTACTTGTCTCGGACGTAATGCCTATATACATCATCATACCAAGATATTCTCATAATTATGCTCAATTCTGTCAATTGCTCAACAGTAATTTGTTCACCCATCGTAGAATACTTATGCTCTTGAGAGAAGACACTAGTGAAACCTATGGCCCCCGGGTCTCTTTCTCATCATATCAATCTCCATCACTTTATTATTGGTTTGCTTTTACTTTGCTTTTACTTTATTTACTTTGCATCTCTATACCAAAAATACCAAAAAAATATTATTTATCATCTCTATCAGATCTCACTTTCGTAAGTGACCGTGAAGGGATTGACAACCCCTAAGCGCGTTGGTTGCGTTGAGCTATTGTTTTTGTGTAGGTTCGGGGGACTCGAGCGTAGCCTCCTACTAGATTGATACCTTCGTTCTCAAAAACCGATGGAAATACTTACACTACTTTGCTGCATCATCCCTTCCTCTTCGGGGAAATCCGATGCAGTGCTCAAGAGGTAGCATGTTACTTGGTGAACTTACCATCTACTCTCTTCTACATGCTGCAAGATGGAGGTGGCCAGAAGCGTAGTCTTCGATAAGGACTAGCTATCCCCCTCTTATTCTAGCATTCTGCAGTTCAGTCCACATATGTTTACCCTTTTCCATTTGGTACCAATGCATACATATGTAGTGTAGCTCCTTGCTTGCGAGTACTTTGGATGAGTACTCACGGTTGCTTTGCTCCCCCTTTTTCCCCTTCCTATACCCGATTGCTGCGACCAGATGATGGAGTCCAGGAGCCAGATGCCACTGTCGATGACGACTACTACTACTTGGGAGTTGCCTACTACTACGTGCAACCTGCTGACGACAACCAGGAGTGGTTTAGGAGGATCCCAGGCAGGAGCCATGCGCCTTTTTCGATCTGTATCCCAGTTTGTGCTAGCCATCTTATGGCAACTTGTTTAACTTATGTCTGTACTCAGATATTGTTGCTTCCGCTGACTCGTCTATTATCGAGCTCTTGTATTCAAGCCCTCGAGGCCCCTGGCTTGTAATATGATGCTTGTATGACTTGTTTTATTTGTAGAGTTGTGTTGTGATATCTTCCTATGAGTCCCTGATCTTGATCGTACACATTTGCGTGTATGATTAGTGTACGGTCAAATAGGGGGCGTCACACTTGCTTGCGAGTACTTTTGATGAGTACTCACGGTTGCTTTGCTCCCCCTTTTCCCCCCTTTCTTCTTCTTTCCGGTTGATGCAACCAGATGTCGGAGCCCAGGAGCCAGATGCCACCGCTGATGCCTGCTACTACGTGGAGACCGCTGACGACCAGGAGTAGTTAGGAGGCTCCCAGGCACGAGGCCTTGCCTTTTCGGTCGTAGATGCTTTTGTGCTAGCCTTCTTAAGGCATCCTTGTCTAACTTATGTCTGTACTCAGATATTGTTGCTTTCGCTGACTCTTGTGTATTCGACTTATGTATTCGAGCCCTCGAGGCCCCTGGCTTGTAATATAAAGCTTGTATTATTTTAATTTATGTCTAGAGTAGTGTTGTGATATCTTCCCGTGAGTCCTTGATCTTGATCGTACACATTTGCGTGTATGATTAGTGTACGATTGAATCGAGGGCGTCACAAGTTGGTATCAGAGCCGACTGCCTGTAGGATTCGCCCTTTCCAACTCCTTGGATAAAGTTGAGTCTAGTCATCCAAAACTGTTTTACTAACTTGGCCGTGTGGCTTACGGGCCCACGTCGCCATTGGGTGGTATTATGATATTTTATTCCTCGTCTATACTCTGGGACTCTGATCTCTCGTCTATTCGTGTTAAACATTTTACTAACTCTGACATTAGGTTCTCGTACCCACTTCCTCCCGGAGAGCCCCGACATTACCAATGATCGCTTGCTTCACCAGAAGATTCTGCAAATACTCATTGATGTTTCTCGAGACCCTGTGCCCACTGCCTTGCAGTTCCTGACCACCGATAATCCCCATAAGTAACATCCTTGCCGCTTGTACCTTCATACCCAGTTGCTCCTGTTATTACAAGATGCCCCTAGTACTCTCCGTTGTTCCGAGAATCCTTTGTGCCTTCTGCTTTGTGGCTTCTTTTTGCACTTCGGATTGATGACCTACAAGTATAGGGGATCTATCGTAGTCCTTTCGATAAGTAAGAGTGTCGAACCCAACGAGGTGCAGAAGGAAATGATAAGTGATTTCCAGCAAGGTATTCTCTGCAAGTACTGAAATAAGTGGTAACAAATAGTTTTGTGATAAGATAATTTGTAACGAGCAACAAGTAACAAAAGTAAATAAGGTGCAGCAAGGTGGCCCAATCCTTTTTGTAGCAAAGGACAAGCCTGGACAAACTCTTATATGAGGTAAAGCGCTCCCAAGGACACATGGGAATATCGTCAAGCTAGTTTTCATCACGTTCATATGATTCGCGTTCGGTACTTTGATAATTTGGTATGTGGGTGGACCGGTGCTTGGGTGCTGCCCTTACTTGGATAAGCATCCCACTTATGATTAACCTCTATTGCAAGCATCCGCAACTACAACAAAAGTATTAAGGTAAACCTAACCATAGCATGAAACATATGGATCCAAATCAGCCCCTTACGAAGCAACACATAAACCAGGGTTTAAGCTTCTATCACTCTAGCAACCCATCATCTACTTATTACTTCTCAATGCCTTCCTCTAGGCCCAAATAATGGTGAAGTGTCATGTAGTCGACGTTCACATAACACCACTAGAGGAGAGACAACATACATCTCATCAAAATATCGAACGAATACCAAATTCACATGACTACTAATAGCAAGACTTCTCCCATGTCCTCAGGAACAAAAGTAACTACTCACAAAGCATAAACATGTTCATAATCAGAGGGGTATTAATATGCATATAGGATCTGAACATATGATCTTCCACCAAATAAACCAACTAGCATCAACTACAAGGAGTAATTAACACTACTAGCAACCTACTAGCACCAATCCCGGACTTGGAGACAAGAATTGGATACAAGAGATGAACTAGGGTTTTGAGAGGAGATGGTGCTGATGAAGATGTTGATGGAGATTGCCCTCTCCCGATGAGAGGAGCGTTGGTGATAACGATGGCGATGATTTCCCCCTTCGGGAGGGAAGTTTCCCCGGCAGAACAGCTCCACCAGAGCCCTAGATTGGTTCCGCCAAGGTTCCGCCTCGTGGCAGCGGAGTTTCGTCTGAGAAGATGGCTTATGATTTTTTTCCCATTGGAAGACTCAAAATAGCAGAAGATGGCCACCGGAGGGCCACCAGGGGGCCCATGAGGTAGGGGGGCACGCCCAGGGGGGTAGGGCACGCCCCCACCCTCGTGGGCAGGGTGTGGACCCCCTGGTGAAGTTCTTGCTCTCAGTATTTTTTATATATTTGGAAAACATCTTCCGTGAAGTTTCAGGACTTTTGGAGTTGTGTAGAATAGGTCTCTAATATTTGCCCCTTTTCCAGCCCAGAAGCCCAGCTGCCGGCATTCTCCCTCTTTATGTAAACCTCGTAAAATAAGAGAGAATAGGCATAAGTATTGTGACATAATGTGTAATAACAGCCCATAATGTAATAAATATCGATATAAAAGCATGATGCAAAATGGACGTATCAACTCCCCCAAGCTTAGACCTTGCTTGTCCTCAAGCAAAAAGCCGAAATCGAAAAATATGCCCACATGTTTAGAGATAGAGGTTTCGATAAAAATAAAATACGGACATGAGGGCATCATGATCATTCTTAGAACAACAACTCATATAATTCTTTGTCATATAGTATCTAATGCTAGAGTAATAATTCAATCACAATATCAAGTATGAATCGTAAACTTCATTGAAAACTAACAACTACAATCTCAATCATTGAAGCAATTGCAATTTATCATAACATAGGAAAGAGTCAATGTATAAGAGCTTTTCAGCAAGTCCGCATACTCAACTATCATATAATCTTTCACAATTGCTAACACTCACACAATACTTATGGGTATGGAGTTTTAATCGGACACAGAGAAAGATAGGGGCTTATAGTTTTGCCTCGCAACATTTTACCTCAAGGGTAATGCCAACAGTTATAGTTCATGAATACTCACATCCAATTAGCCATATATACCAGGATCTTTCCAACATATTGTGCTTGCCAAAGGATAAAATGTAAAAAGGAAGGGTGAAGATCACCATGACTCTTATGCAATGTAGGAGATAAAAGTAAAATATAGGCCCTTCGCAGAGGGAAGCAGAGGTTGTCATGCGCTTTTATGGTTGGATGCACAAAATCTTAATGCAAAAGAATGTCACTTTATATTACCACTTGTGATATGGACCTTTATTATGCAGTCTGTCGCTTTTATTACTTCTATATCACACGCTTGTATAAAGCTTATTTCCTCCACACCAATCAATCATACATATTTAGAGAGAAATTTTTATTGCTTGCATCGGTGACAACTTACTTGATGGATCTCACTCAATCCATAGGTAGAAGTGGTGGACTCTTATGGCAAGACTGGTTTAAGGGTATTTGGAAGCATAAGTAGTATCTCTACTTGGTGCAATGAATTTGGTTAGCATGAGGGGTAAAGGCAAGCTCATCATGTTGGAAGATCCAAGACAATATAATTTATCTCAAATGTAAGAAAACATAACCCATTACGTTGTCTTCCTTGTCCAACGTCAACTCTTTAGCATGTCATATTTTAACGAGTGCTCACAATCATAAAAGATGTCCAAGATAGTATATTTATATGTGAAGACCTCTCTTTCTTTATTATTTCCTATTAATTGCAACAATGGCCAAAACTGTGTTTGTCAATCCTCAACAACTTTTATTCATCATACGCTTTCTATGTGAGCTCATTACTCTCCATAAGACTCATATGATCTCTTTGTTTATTTTTATTTCTTTCTCTTTTCTTTTATTCATTTAGGATCATGGAAAAATAATCAAGCCCTTGACTCAACACTAATCTTTATTATATAGCTCACAGACTCGATTAAATAGAAGGATAATAAAGCAAAACTCACAACTAAATCATACTAAGAACTTTTATTCTACTAGATCAATATATTATCAAAAGGATCGAACTAAGAAAAATGGTAAAGATAAAAGTGATGGTGATATGATACCGGGGCACTCCCCCAAGCTTGGTAGTTGCCAAGTGGAGTGCCCATAACCAGGTGATTATGTCTCCTTTGTTGGTGAAGAAGGTGGACTTGTTGATGATGGATAGTCGCACATCGAGCGTAGGAGGTCTTCTAACTTGCGGATAATGCCCTTGAGTGCGATGATATGCTCCTTCAACAAAATATTTTCACGTGTGAGATACTTATTTTGTATACGAGCTAACTCAATCATCTTGAAAGCTTCGATTTCTGTTGGGGTAAGAAGATTGTGATCCAGTTGAAGGGTGTCTTCTATTGCTGGAACTTGGTCCTCCATGGCCTTCTTGATCCCTTCATCCTTGTTGATCTCCATAGGTTCTTCTCTCTTCAACTCTATCTTCATTAGCTAAGCATCGTTGCCCTCATGGTTGGAGGAGGAGGGAGACGACATAGTGCCTGGCCTTGACAACCCTGACAGAAAACAGCTCGAAACAAAGACATGAGATTTTTGCGTGATACGAGAGTCAAAACCCCTGGGAGATTATATAATGAATTTTTACTGACCAAAATACGCGTCGTGTACGAAAACGGAGTCCGGAGAGGACACGAGGTGCCCATGAGGTAGGGGGGCGCGCCCTCCACCCTTGTGGAGCCCTCATGTCCTTCCCGCACTGCTGCTTATTTTTCTATTTTTCTAAACATTCCAAAACGGAGAAATATTGCCTTAAAAACTGTTTTGGAGTCTGTTTGCTTACCGTACCACATACCTATTCCTTTTTGGAGCCTGAAACGTTCCGGAAAGTGTCCCTTATGTATTCCTCAGGGGTTACGATTTCAATAACATAGGTTTCAACATTTATGGGATTACCTGGGATATAATGTTTGATTCTTTGACCGTTCACCACCTTCGGATTTGTGCCTTCGAAGTTGTTGATTTTTATGGCACCGGAATGGTAGACCTCCTCGATAACGTAAGGACCTTCCCATTTAGAAAGAAGCTTTCCTGCAAAAAATCTTAAACGAGATTTGTATAGCAATACATAATCACCTACATTAAACTCACGTTTTTGTATCCTTTTGTCATGCCATCTTTTAACTTTTTCTTTAAACAACTTGGCATTTTCGTAGGCTTGGGTTCTCCATTAATCAAGTGAGTTAATATCAAATAACCTCTTCTCACCGGCAAGATTAAAATCATAATTAAGTTCTTTAATAGCCCAATAAGCCTTGTGTTCTAGTTCGAGAGGTAAGTGACATGCTTTTCCATAGACCATTTTATACGGAGACATACCCATAGGATTTTTATATGCAGTTCTATAGGCCCATAATGCATCATCAAGTTTCTTGGACCAATTCTTTCTATACCTATTAACATTCTTTTGCAAAATTAATTTGAGTTCTCTATTACTCAATTCTACTTGACCACTAGACTGAGGGTGATAAGGACATGCAATTCTATGATTAACATCATATTTAGCAAGCATTTTATGGAAAGCACCATGAATAAAATGTGAACCACCATCAGTGATTAAATATCTAGGGACTCAAAATCTTGGAAAAATAACTTCTTCAAGCATTTTAATAGAAGTGTTATGATCAACACTACTAGTTGGAATAGCTTCTACCCACTTAGTAACGTAATCAACAACAACTAAAATATGTGTATATCCATTAGAGGAAGGACAGGGTCCCATATAGTCAAAGCCCCAAACATCAAACGGTTCAATAACAAGTGAATAATTCATAGGCATTTCTTGACGTCTACTGATATTACCAATTCTTTGACATTCATCACAAGATAAGACAAACTTATGGGCATCCTTGAAGAGAGTAGGCCAATAAAAACCAGATTGCAGTACCTTATCTGCGGTTCTATCTCCAACATGGTGTCCTCCATAAGCTTCAGAGTGACACTTGCGTAGGATATGTTCCTGTTCATGCTCAGGTACACAACATCTAATAACACCATCTACTCCTTTATAAAGATGTGGGTCATCCCAAAAGTAATGCCTCAAATCATAGAAGAACCTTTTCTTTTGCTGGTATGTGAAACTAGGTGGTATAAACTTAGCAACAATGTAATTATCATAATCAGCATACCATGGAGCAGTATGAGAGGCATTTATGACATTTAATTGCTCATCAGGGAAGCTATCATCAATAGGTAGTGGGTCATCAAGCACATTTTCTAACCTAGACAAGTTGTCTGCAACGGGGTTCTCAGCTCCTTTTCTATCAATAATATGCAAATCAAATTCTTGTAGTAAGAGAACCCATCTAATAAGTCTAGGTTTAGCATCTTTATTTTCCATAAGATATTTAATAGCAGCATGATCAGTGTGAATAGTTACTTTAGAATCAACAATATAAGGTCTAAACTTATCACAAGCAAATACAACTTCTAAGAATTCTTTTTCAGTAGTAGCATAATTTCTTTGAGCATTGTCTAGAGTTTTACTAGCATATTGAATTACATTTAGTTTCTTATCAACTCTTTGTCCT
This sequence comes from Triticum aestivum, assembly GCF_018294505.1. Lineage (NCBI taxonomy): Eukaryota > Viridiplantae > Streptophyta > Magnoliopsida > Poales > Poaceae > Triticum > Triticum aestivum. Next base: position 122,420,487 of record NC_057797.1, read on the forward strand.
AGAACAACACCTACAGCATAATCACTAGCATCACACATAATTTCAAAGGGTAAATTCCAATCAGGTGGCTGAACGATAGGTGCAGAGATCAATGCTTTCTTAAGTATTTCAAATGCTTCTACACAATCATGATCAAAGACAAATGGTATATCTTTTTGTAATAAATTAGTCAGAGGCCGAGAAATTTTTGAGAAGTCCTTAATGAACCTCCTATAAAAACCGGCATGACCAAGGAAACTTCTTATACCTTTGATGTCCTTGGGACATGGCATCTTTTCAATAGCATCAACCTTGGCTTTATCAACTTCAATACCTCTTTCAGAAACTTTATGCCCCAAGACAATACCTTCATTAACCATTAAGTGGCACTTTTCCAAATTAAAGACAATGTTTGTTTCTTCACATCTCTGTAAAACTCTACCAAGGTTGCTCAAGCAATCATCAAAAGAAGATCCATAGACGAAAAAGTCGTCCATGAAAACCTCACAAATCTTTTCACAAAAGTCAGAGAATATAGCCATCATGCATCTTTGAAAGGTAGCAGGTGCATTACATAAACCAAAAGGCATACGTCTATAAGCAAAAGTACCAAAAGGGCATGTAAAAGTAGTCTTTGATTGATCTTTGGTTGACACAAGTATTTGAGAGAAATCAGAATAACCATCAAGAAAGCAAAAATGTGTATGTTTGGACAATCTTTCTAGCATTTGATCGATAAAAGGTAAGGGGTAATGATCTTTTTAGTAGCCTTATTTAATTTGCGGAAATCAATTACCATCCTATAACATGTAATAATTCTTTGAGGAATCAATTCATCTTTATCATTAGGAACAACAGTAATACTTCCCTTCTTAGGGACACAATGGACAGGGCTTACCCACTGACTATCAGCAACAGGATAAATTATACCTGCCTCAAGGAGCTTTAGTATCTCCTTTCTTACCACTTCTTTCATTTTAGGATTCAGCCGGCATTGATGATCACGAACTGGTTTAGCATCTTCTTCCAAATTAATTTTATGTTGACATAGAGTGGGACTAATGCCCTTAAGATCATCAAGAGTATACCCAATAGCAGCGTGGTGCTTCTTTAGAGTTTTCAATAATCTCTCTTCTTCATGCTATGAAAGGTTAGCACTAATAATAACAGGATATATCTTTTTCTCATCAAGATAAGCATATTTAAGAGTATCAGGTAACGGTTTAAGCTCAAACACGGGATCACCCTTGGGTGGAGGAGGATTCCCTAGGATTTCAACAGGTAAATTGTTTTTTAGAATAGGTTCCTGTTTAAAGAATACTTCATCTAATTCCCTTCTTTCATTCATAAACATATCATTTTCATGGTCTAGCAAATATTGTTCTAAAGGATCACTAGGAGGTACGACAATAGAAGCAAGACCAATAATTTCAACCTTACTAGGTAATTCTTCTTCACGGTGTTGTCTACTAAATTTAGAAAAATTAAATTCATGAGTCATATCATCTAAACCGATAGTAACAACATCTCTTTCGCAATATATGGTAGCATTAATAGTATTTAAGAAGGGTCTACCAAATATAATGGGACAAAAGCTATCTTGTGGGGAACCAAGAACAAGAAAATCAGCAGGATATTTAGTTTTCCCACACAAGACTTCAACATCTCTAACAATTCCCATTGGTGAAATAGTATCTCTATTGGCAAGTTTAATTGTGACATCAATATCTTCCATCTCAGTAGGTGCAATATCATGCATAACTTCTTTGTATAAGGAATAAGGTATTGCACTAGCACTAGCACCCATATCACATCAGCCATGATAACAATGATCTCCAATTTTAACAGAAATAACAGGGATGCCTACGACAGGTCTAGGTTTATCTTTATCACAGGGTTTAGCAATTCTAGCAGTTTCATTACAGAAATAAATAACATGCCCATCTATATTATCAGACAAGAGATCTTTAACAATAGCAATATTAGGTTCAACTTTAACTTGCTCAGGAGGTGTTTATGTTTTAATATTGCTTTTATGAACCACAGTTGAAGCTTTAGCATGATCCTTTATCCTAACAGGGAAAGGTGGTTTCTCAACATAAGAAGTAGGAACAATAGGATCATCATAAGTGATAGTCTTTTCTTCAAATTTAATAGGTGCAGCTACTTTTACTTCTATGGGAGGATGATATTTAAACCACTTCTCCTTGGGGAGATTAACATAAGCAGCAAAAGATTCACAGAAAGAAGCTACTATCTCAGAGTCAAGTCCATATTTAGTGTTAAATTTACGAAAAATATCGGTATCCATAAAATATTTAACACAATCAAAACTAGGTGTCATACCTGACTCCTTACCATTGTCGAGGTCCCAATATTCAGAGTTGCGTTTAATTCTTTCCAATAAATCCCATTTGAATTCAACAGTCTTCATCATAAAAGAGCCAACACAAGAAGTATCAAGCATGGTGCGATTGTTACCACAAAGCCGAGCATAAATTTTTTGAATAATCATTTCTCTTGAGAGCTCATGATTGGGGCATGAATATAACATTGACTTAAGCCTCCCCCAAGCTTGAGTGATGCTTTCTCCTTCGCGAGGCCAAAAATTATATATATAATTGCGATCACAATGAGCAAGGTGCATAGGATAAAACTTCTGATGAAATTCCAATTACAATCGTTTGTAATTCCAAGACCTCATATCATCACATAGCCTATACCATGTCGATGCATCTCCCCTCAAAGATAAAGGGAAGACCTTCTTCTTAACAACATCTCTCGGTACACCTGCAAGCTTAAATAATCCACAAACTTCATCCACATATATCAAATGTTCATCAGGATGTTTTGTTCCATCTCCTAAAAAGGATTAGCTAGCCGTTTTTCTATCATACCCGGTGGAACTTCAAAGCAAGCATTTTCATTTTCATATTCATTTTCAGTAGGTTCAGTAGGTTGAGGAGCAACTCTTTGCTCTACTGATCGGGGTGAAGATACTCCGAACAAGCCCCCTCAGAGGATTACCTTCCATGGTAACAAGTGACAGTAAATTTCAGCACACTATATAAAATTTTCCTTACCAAATTCCACCTACCAAAGGCGCTTCACTCCCCGGCAACGGCGCCAGAAAAGAGTCTTGATGACCCACAAGTATAGGGGATCACTCATAGTCCTTTCGATAAGTAAGAGTGTCGAACCCAACGAGGTGCAGAAGGAAATGATAAGCGCTTTGCAGCACGGTATTCTCTGCAAGTACTGAAATAAGTGGTAACAGATAGTTTTGTGATAAGATAATTTGTAACGAGCAACAAGTAACAAAAGTAAATAAGGTGCAACAAGGTGGCCAATCCTTTTTGTAGCAAAGGACAAGCCTGGACAAACTCTTATATGAGGTAAAGCACTCCCGAGGACACATGGGAATATCGTCAAGCTAGTTTTCATCACGTTCATATGATTCGCGTTCGGTACTTTGATAATTTGGTATGTGGGTGGACCGGTGCTTGGGTGCTGCCCTTACTTGGACAAGCATCCCACTTATGATTAACCTCTATTGCAAGCATCCGCAACTACAACAAAAGTATTAAGGTAAACCTAACCATAGCATGAAACATATGGATCCAAATCAGCCCCTTACGAAGCAACGCATAAACTAGGGTTTAAGCTTCTGTCACTTTAGCGACCCACCATCTACTTATTACTTCCCAATGCCTTCCTCTAGGCCCAAATAATGGTGAAGTGTCATGTAGTCGACGTTCACATAACACCACTAGAGGAGAGACAACATACATCTCATCAAAATATCGAACGAATACCAAATTCACATGACTACTAATAGCAAGACTTCTCCCATGTCCTCAGGAACAAAAGTAACTACTCACAAAGCATAAACATGTTCATAATCAGAGGGGTATTAATATTCATATAGGATCTGAACATATGATCTTCCACCAAATAAACCAACTAGCATCAACTACAAGGAGTAATTAACACTACTAGCAACCTACTAGCACCAATCCCGAACTTGGAGACAAGAATTGGATACAAGAGATAAACTAGGGTTTTGAGAGGAGATGGTGCTGATGAAGATGTTGATGGAGATTGCCCTCTCCCGATGAGAGGAGCATTGGTGATGACGATGGCGATGATTTCCCCCTCCGGGAGGGAAGTTTCCCCGGCATAACAGCTCCGCCAGAGCCCTAGATTGGTTCCGCCAAGGTTCCGCCTCATGGCGGCGGAGTTTCGTCCGAGAAGATGGCTTATGATTTTTTTTCCCATCGAAAGACTCCATACAACAGAAGATGGCCACCGGAGGGCCTCCAGGGGGGCCATGAGGTAGGGGGGGCGCCCAGGGGGGGTAGGGCGCGCCCCCACCCTCGTGGGCAGGGTGTGTCCCCCTGGTGAAGTTCTTGCTCTTAATATTTTTTATATATTTGGAAAACATCTTCCATGAAGTTTCATGACTTTTGGAGTTGTGCAGAACAGGTCTCTAATATCTGCTCATTTTCCAGCCCAGAATCCCAGCTGCCGGCATTCTCCCTCTTTATGTAAACCTTGTAAAATAAGAGAGAATAGGCATAAGTATTGTGACATAATGTGTAATAACAGCCCATAATGCAATAAATATCGATATAAAAGCATGATGCAAAATGGACGTATCAGGGATAATTCACTTAACCGGGGTCCGTTCATTTCCAATTGTTCATATGCTTTCCAAAATACTTGGAAATACTATCCGATCTTCCGAAAATCCTCTACAGCCTATTGCTCTTGATTCACCTTTCCTGCTTGCATTAGGATTAATTCCATATGTCTAGTAATATTCTTTAAAATTCTTGGTGATTGTCATTCTGTTCCTATGGATTCAATGTGTGAGCGAATACTCGCAATCATCAATTAATCCTTGGAAATTTTCTTTCCAGCTCAGACATCGTTCCAGATATGAGCTGGTTCTTGCCCAATCCAGATTTGATCGGGTGCAATTCTAAGTCTATTCAACTTAGTCATCTTTTGATTAGAGGCTCTACTTCTGAGCTTTCGTCTTGAAATCATAATTCCTCAATACCCATGCATCGAATCATTCAGACGTTTCTATAACCCGATGCCATTGCATCCCCTTGTTCATCTGATTGATTACCGATACTCAAATCAACTCTGTCGTGAATCGCCAGATCCATTACTGGGTTGTTATCCGACAGTTTCCTTCCCATCCAAAATCTTGTAGTTTTTCCCTGATACATAATACCTTTTGTAAATTGTATCATCTGCTTTCACTTCGATACTCTGCTTTCGAACTCGTATCGGTTGATGGTTGTATAGTTTTGTAAAAATGCCCCAATTGGTTGAACTTATGCCTTCCATTATCCGTGTGAACCCGAGAGTTCTCACGAGTCATACTCTTCTGGTGTTTCGCCAAATAAATTCCAACACTTACAACTCCATCGAAAGCGAGAAGTGAATGAGAGGTTATGCATTGAAGAGTGGGAGTCGACCTTGAACTTTGTGTTCATGCCCATAGACACGATGTAGATCTTATCATAGAAGCTTCTATTATAATCAAATGTTCCTTTGGTATAAGCTCATCTTGCATCTGTAAATTGATTCTTTGCAATCGTGGTTGCGACCATATTTTCTCCTTGATTCCATTTCCCGGACAAGTTAAAATACTTGTCTTCTGTAGATCATTTCATCTGTTCAACCTCTATTTTGATCTACCTCGAGTATTGCCCCCTGTTATCTCGAGGATATTGTGTCATTGCACTACCTCTGATGAATTCTAATTGGAATGATACTCCATCACATCATTCCTAGCCTAATCAGCTATATCATTATCAAGCTAATTTTAACCGTGCTACTCGGTCCTTCTTCCCGGAACAGAATTTTCAACGATGAGCTAAGCTTATGTCGATCTTCCTCGTCATACCATTTCGCCTTGAACGGCAAGCTTGCTTTCGAGTTTGTGTTGTACCTGTGGTTCCAATAATCTTTCGCTTTATCATTCCTTTGACTTGATGTCATCGCTGATTGATTACATCTTCATGAAATCTCTCGACAAATGTGTCGTGATCATCATCGACATTCTGAGCTGTTTCAGGATACCAATCGAATTCATGATGAGAAATACCATCCTTGCCCCTCGATGATTTGTGTTATCATCGACAACATTCTTGCATCCCCCAACTCGAATTTGTTCATATAAATTTTGGAAATACATCCTTTTTTACATGTCGATGGATTTTTGCTGAAACCATCGGCCACCTGCTCATCTTCCCTGATAAAATTGATTAAGGTGTTCAACTAATTCCCGATGGATCCTTTGTGTTCCCAAGGCCCGGCCTTTACCTGATGACCATGTCAATTCTATCCAAAAGTATGGTTGTGTTACTCCGAACATCATTAAGAACATTGGAGGCGCAATGCTAAATGTTTCTTGATCAATTATCCAAACACCGTTGCATGGGTAAACACCATGATTCTCCTTACCCCATTAAATAAATGGATAAGTACTTGATGTCCTGTCATGTATATCATGCTCTATTTGTTCTTGGGAAGCATATACTCTAATACTTTTGTATAAGCACCTTTTCCTTTCCATTGGGCTGGTTAAATTAATATCCACATTTTCCTTTCCATTGTTTTGTTTAACCTTTCTTGTGATCTATATGATCTAAGAAGTAATAGTTCCTTGCTTATGTAATCACCTCGGTGTAAAATTTGTCAGTAAGACCTTGCTATTATTGTTGTTGACATTCCGGTAACCACCGATGGACGAGAACTTTGCCTATTGGTCCACCTCGTTCAACGAGCAGGAAAATAGTTCTCTTCGTCCCTCGCCTTTGGTACCAACTTTCTTGGCAACATACCTGATAGTCTATCATCTGACATGCCTTGCTATCGGCCCCCTTTCTACTTTTAACCCACATGGTGGGCCCATAACCCACAATTATATAGGATCGAAACCTGACTCTCATGTACATCCCCGTCTTCCAAACTGGTTCCTCATGCTTGGCTTCGTATGTGATTCATGAGCCACCTTCTTGTGATCTGTTCTGGTATCAGATGCAATACTTATTCCGTTGCTCTAACCCCCCCTTCACACTGTACTTCAGGCATCGAATGATTGCTTAACCATTTGAAACCTTCGTACCCTCTTATAATGCTCTCGGTGTGTTTCTTGTAATCAACTCAAGAGATACTTTATGCATCTTCCCCTAAGTTAACCGTCCGATACTCAATCTTGTTAGAATCAATCCTTATAGAGCTTCCCCTCTTATCTTTTCGTAAGTACGGTGAAGATCCTAAAGGAAGGATGACAACTTCATCATGGTGACCTGAAGCAGAGAAATGAAGACATGAACACAAGTGATCAGCTTCTTCGAGAAGAGCAACCAAGGCCGAAAGATCCATTAGAATTTCGTAACCAATCATTTCCCCTTAACTCTACCTCCTAAATCTCGGGACGAGATATCTTGTAGTGGAGGAGATTTGTAACACCCCGAGAATCATGCTACAGTGATCTCCCTCTAATGGTGGTCATGTCATTATGATCACTAAGCTAATTTCCCACTTGTCCAAAATCGAAGCCAAATTCCAATTTGAATTGCATGTCAAATATTTACTTCTTCTGTCATGCAATCAAAATAGTTCATTATTTGGAAATTATTCTCTAAGTATTTGTAATCTTGTAACCAACCTCACCTAAATTCCCAAAATGCCCCTGGAATTATTTGAGTGGTACAGCAGCAATTAAATTTGCCTTTTCAATTTCCAAAAATAGTTAGACAACTCCAAATGGCCCCAAAATTTTTGTGCAATCTAGTATTGTTGTGTTTGATTTATGTGCAAAGTTTCACAATTAACGAAAATTGTTTGCTAGCTCATTTAAATAGAAACAATAGCGAAAGGCATAAGCAAATAAAAAATAAGAGAAAAGGGTGCCAGGCGCTTGGGCTCTAGGGCTACAGAACCTAAGCCCAGCCCATCTCTCCCTTATCCTCATCCTCACCTATAGGAGGCAGAGGATGCTCAAAAAAAAAAAAACCTATAGGAGGCAGAGAACCTGTGCATGGAGCACATCCACGCTGCCCTGGCCGTTGTTGCCGCCGTGTCGACCATCCGGTGCACCCCCGATGAGGATAAGACCACTCCTGACCCTGTAGACAAACCCTATCCCTCACTTATCCTCTTGCTCATCCTCTCCCTCTCAGTTTCGCACGCTCCCGAGCTCTCGTCGACTCGTCGTCGCCATCCTCGCGGCCACTGCCTCCCCGGCGGTCAGGAGGTTCTCCAGGAGCTCCGCCATCATCGACTCCTTCGCCTACCTCTGCTGAATCAAGCTAAGAGGCACCATACGCTCGGGATCGAGATGGTTTCCGCCACGGCCGTTGCATCTTGCTGTCCAGCTTGACGCATCCGGCCACCACCGCAGCTCCTGACCTCGTCCACAAGCTCCGCGGTGAGCTCCTTGGCCGATTCCCCCCTTTTCCCTTTGATTCGTCGCTATTTGTCGTCGTCCCCGAGCTCGGTCGTCCTCTACCCTGGCCGCTTTCGAGCTTCAGTGTACGCGCACGCGATGTGGCCACATCCCCTGCCCGTGGCCGCGCGCCCTTGCGCCCGTCTTCGCCCGCGCCCTGTGTTCGCTCCCCCTCCCCCTGCACGACCGCCGCGTGGCCGCCGCCCAAGTCCGCCGCGCCCGCTACGGCGCCCCGCTAGCCTGCCCACGTGCTGCTGCTACCCCGCACGCCTGCTCGCGATCTCGCCGCCCGGGCCGCGCCCCTGATCCTGCTGCGCCACTGACGTCGCCGCCTGCAGTCGTAGCTGCTGCAATGCGCGCTGCAGCCTACTGCTAGTGCTGCTCTTGCACTACAACTCGCCACTGCAGCTGCTTTTGCTTGCTGCTGATGCTGCTTGGTAGCGCCGCTGTGCCGCCTTGCAAGCTGCTCTGCTTGCTACCGCTGCTGGTCATGGCCGTGGGTATGTGTGTGCTGTGTGCGTGCAATGTGTGTGTGCAGTGTGGTGTGCGTGAGTGTGTTGTGTGTGTGCGTGGGAGGCAGGGATGGCTCACTGCCAAGTGGGGGTGGCCCTGATTAGTTTAGGTTGATTAAATACTTAGTGATCAGACTAATTAGTACTACTTAGGATAATTGCTAGCCTATGTCATGTGGCCCCCTATGTTAATATTAACCCCTCTATTTTAGTTTAGCCACCAATTAAATTATGTGCCAATGACATGTGAGCCACATTCCCCCCTTTTTGACTAGTCAATTTGACTTGGTCAAATTTGGGTTAGATTAAATAAAAATATTCCAGAAAATCTTTAAATCTTTGACAATTCATAGAAAATAATCTGTAACTCGGATGAAAATGTTTTCTACATGAAAGTTGCTCAGAACGACGAGACGAATCCGAATACGCGGTCCGTTCGTCCGCCACACATCCCTAGCATAGCAAACATCGAACCTTGCCCCTCTGGTTCGTTTGTCCGAAAATGCCAAACTTCGGGAAAGCATTCGCGGATGTTATCCCCTTCGACGGTAACGTGTAGCACCGCGTTAAAACACGTCTAGCTCTGCCTGTTGTCCTGTTATGCACTTGCTTGCTATGTATTTATTGTTTCTCCCCCCTCTTCTCTTCGATAGACCTCGTGACGGCTGCGTCATCGACGACCCTCCTTCTCGTTTGAGCAACCAGGCAAGCCCCCCTTTGATCATCCCGATATCGCCCATTCCATTCTCTCATGCTTGCATTAGATTTTGCTACTGTAATTGATTGCTCCGATTCTGATGCATAGTCTGCTTTTGTAACTTCCTTATTGTTACCTACCTGCTTATCCTAAACTGCTTAATATAGGTTGGTTAGTGATCCATAAGTGACCCCACCTAGTCCTTATTGCCCCTGCTTCATCATCGATGACTCGATCAACATGATCGACGACCAGAGCCCGACACCTCACATCACATCACGCCCCTTTTGTTGCTCGACTCTGCAGAGTTGCCATCGAGTGCCGAGGGTGGAACCTCTTACATCACTCCTGATAAGATCTCTGTAGTGTAGCTATCCGGTCGTGGTCATGGAGGGTGATTTCCTCCTTAACCACTTCCGATACGGCTCTGTCGTGCAACCCCTCATGTGTGAACCTCGAGGGTGGATCCTCTTACGTTCACCTTGATGATTACATCGAGCGGAATTCACTAGGGGTGATTCCTTGGGTTTTCCCCTTGATGTTTGAACACACGGATACTTGGACTTTACAACTGTTACTTGGAAAGGCGGGTCGACCGTGAGCGGTACCCGCGAGTGATGTGTAGTCGTTTTGACCTGGAGGGTGCCCACGAGATAATTACGAGGCGTGGCCAGGCATTCCTAGCCCTTGCCGCAAGTCCTCGAGACGGGGCAACGGGGTCACATCTTTCGTGAGTCTCTGCTTGTTACCTCGCGTTCCTAATCCACTATGATTTGGATATTTGATCCGAGGGGCCTCTGGCCTGATAGCACTAACCATCACATGGGCATAGTATGGGCGTTCTGCGTCGTATGCATCAGCCGAACGTTAATAGACGTTAGCGACTGAGCGGTGCACGCCGGGTTGGACTGGTAAGCACCTTCCTTTTTGAAGGAGGAAGCTAGGTCTGCTCACCGGCCGCGTACCCAACGTGCGGGAGTTCCCGGGGAGATGGTCCATGACCCCTGGGGGCATAGGTTTAGTCCGGCGTGCTGACCTCTCTATTAAGCCTAGGTCGGGTTGCGGCGTATTGTTTGGCCGAGGCCGGGCATGACCCAGGAAAGTGTGTCCGGCCGGAGTTAATCGAGCGTGGTGGGTAAGTTGGTGCACCCCTGCAGGGAAGAAAACATCTATTGATAGCATGTCCTACGGTAACGGACACTTGGAGTTGTATCCCGATTGATACAACTAGAACTAGATACTTGAGATGAGACTTGGATATGAGGTGATAAATGGATAGTATGGCTCTGGGATTACTTTCTCGCAAGGAGTCGAGAAAGGACCTCTGGCCGAGGTTGATAACACTTCTACTACTTTACTTTATGCTACTCTACTCCCTCCTGTTGCTGTAAGATGGTGGTTTCCAGAAGATGCTAGTCTTCGATAGGCTAGGCTTTCCCCTTCTCTTTTGGCATTCTACAGTCCAGTTCACAAATACAACCCTTTTCATTGATACCGGTGCATATGTAGTGTAGATCCTTGTTATGACGCCCGGATAATTAAGCTACAGTGAACCTTTTCCAATGATGCCACGTCACCTCGGTTACTATTGATAAACTCGCGTTAGTTTAAAACATATTCAAATTAAATTTAAATTAAAGTCAAACGTTAAAAGTTTTCAAATGTCAAACTAAAATGTTCAAAAAATGGTAAATAATCCATAGGCAATTATGGTGGTAAAATCAACTTTTTGTAAAGTAATTAAGTGGCCTAAAATAATTAAAACATGGGTCAATTATTTATTAAAATGCATTTTCAAAATGGTAGAAATCTCCAAACTATTTTATTTGCCCCTAAACCTTTTTGTGACAGTAGCCTATATTACTATATTAATTGTGGAGCAAGTTTTGTTTTTATTAAGACAAATGGTTTAGAAACTAAATAGAAACCGAAGTTGAAATAAAAAGAAAACAAAGAAAAAGGAAAGAAAGAAAACCCCGGGCCTTCCCCCCTCCCCTTCCGCTGTTTGGCCCAACTGGGCATCCAATCCACCAGCCCACAGGCCCAAGCCCACCAAAGGCCTTTCTCCCTCCCCTATACAGAGAAGGTGCGTGGCGACCATCCAAGGTGCCATGGCCGTGGATGTCGTCCACGTCGCCTCCTGAACACTATAATCCAGTACCCCAGAAACCCTAGCTCGTCCTTGTCCACTTCCCCCTCCTTCCCCATCGTGCCCCCTCCTCATCTGCTCGGAATCAATCTCGGGAACTCACGCGGTGACCACTGCCTCACCATTGTTGTCGTGGACACCATCGTCGCTGTCGCTTGGGAGCACGTCCTGGAGGATCTCCGCGCACGACTTCGTCCGTTCCGGGGACCAGCTTGAGCCGAGGAGCTGCGTAGCTGTCACCATTGTCGTCTTCTTCAACCAGCCGCCACTAACTCGCCGTCGATGTCGACGCTTCGGTCCACCCCGACCCTTCCCGAGCAGGCTAATGGACTCACCGTGAGCTCCTCTCTCAGATCCCTATTGCCCCCCTTTGTTTTGGACGCCGTAGGCCGCTGTTGCCATCGTGCCCGAGTTTCCGCGTACATCTGCAGATGCTACTCCTTACTACAGCTACTTTCTGTGCACTGCAGCTACTGCTCATGCTGTTGCGCGGCTGCTACCGTTGCTCCTGGCCGCTTGCGCTACTGCTTGCTCGAGCTGCTGCCCCGCTTGCCCTGCTGCTGCGCTGCCACTAGTTGCTGCTCCGCTGTCGCTTGCTGCGTCTCTGCTGCGCCCCTCCTTCATCGCCGCCTGCGCCTCGGGGGTGCCAGCGCCCGCTGCGCACCGCGGTTTGCCCGCCGCACCGGATGCGTCCGCGCTGGCGTGCCCTGCCGCTGCTCGCCCCCCTGCGTGCGCCCCCATTCCCCATCGCTCTGGCCCACACCGGCCACGGCCGCCCACCCCCGCAGCCACGGCAACCGACTGCGCCCGCTCCGCCCATCTCCGCCGCCTGCCACTTGCTCGTCGGCGGCGAGCCACGCCTGCCTACCCTGCTCGCCGGCCAAGCCCTGTACTTGGCCCGCGCTTGCGCCGGCTGTGCTCCGGCCATGGCTTCGACCTGGTACGCGTGTGCGCGCTAGCGTGTGGCCACTGGCTTCCAGCCAGTGCCTTGTGGCCCCTCCCTCTAATAGCTTGTTTAGGATTAACAAAAGTAGTTAATTTGATTGACCCCCATGTCACCGACAGTATGGCCCCACTTAGTAGTTATGCTAAATAGATTAAATAAACAATGTTTAGTTTAACCCATATAAAAACTGAGTCAGTGACAGCCGGGTCCCACCTACACTATTCACCCTTTGACCAGTCAGATGTTGACTGGGTCAACTAGTCAACATGCCCCACATGTCAGCCTCTGTAGAACCTGCTGTGTACACTTCAGTGTGTGCACGTAGCATTTGGCTATTAATTTCAAATTAATAATAATTCCAGAATTTTGAATTATCTATTAAAACTTTGAAAATTAGTATAAAATAAACCGTACCTCGGATGAAAATACTTTGTACATGAAAGTTGCTCAGAACGATGAGACAAATCCGAATACGCAGCACGTTCGTCCGCCACACATCCTTAGCATAGTGAACATGCAACAATCCACCTTCGATTCATCTGTCTGAATATGCCAAACACCAGGAATACTTTCCCGGATGTTTCCTCCCTTCGCCGGTATCACCTAGTACTGCGTTAGGGCACACCTAGCACCGTGTATTGCCATGTTATGCTTTGTGTTGCTTTGATTGATTTATTATTTATTGTATTCCCCCTCCGTTACTTCTTTCCGGTAGACCCCGAGACTGCCGGGGACCCCCAGTTCGACTACGGTGTGGACGACCCCTCCTTGCCAGAGCAACCAGGCAAACCCTCCCTTTGATCACCAGATATCGCCTACAATTCTCTCTACTTCTTGCATTAGAGTAGTGTAGCATGTTGCTGCTTCCGTTAATCCTATCCTGATGCATAGCATGTCCTTGCTACTACTGTTGATACCTTTACCTGCAATCCTAATGCTTAGTATAGGATGCTAGTTTATCATCAGTGGCCCTACATTCTTGTCCGTCTTCCATGCTATACTATCGGTCCGTGATCACTCGGGAGATGATCACAGGTATATACTTATACTTATATACATACTATAGAGGTGGTGACTAAAGTCGGGTCGGCTCATTGAGTACCTGCAAGTGATTCTGATGTTCGGGCTGAAGGGGAAGGTGGCTCCATCCAGGTAGTGGTGGGCCTGAGTTCCCGACGGCCCCCGACTATTACTTTGAGGCGGAGCGACAGGGTAGGTTGAGACCACCTAGGAGAGAGGTGGGCCTGGCCCTGGTCGGCGTTCGCGGATACTTCAAAATAACACGCTTAACGAGATATTGGTATTTGATCTGAGTCTGGCCACTGGCCTATACGCACTAACCAACTACGCGGGAACAATTATGGGCACTCGACGTCGTGGTATCAGCCGAAGCCTTCGTGACGTCAGCGACTGAGCGGCGAGCGTCGGGTTGGACTAGAACGCCTGCTCTTGTATAAGGGAGGCTAGGTCTGCTCTCCGGCCGCCCTCGCAACATGCAGGTGTGCAATGGGCGATGGGCCCAGACCCCTGCGCCATAGGATTTAGACCGGCGTGCTGACCTCTTTGTTGTGCCTAGGTAGGGCTGCGACGTGTTGATCTTTCGAGGCCGGGCATGACCCTGAAAAGGGTGTCCGGACAAAGGGGATCGAGCGTGTTGGGAAATATGGTGCACCCCTGCAAGGAAGTTAATCTATTCGGGTAGCCGTGATCTTTGGTACCAGGACGACTTGGAGTTGTACCTTGACCTTATGACATCTAAAACTGGTGACTTAATAAAACACACCCTTCCAAGTGCCAGATACAACCCGGTGATCGCTATCTAACAGGGCGACGAGGGGAGGATCATCGGTTAGGGTTATGATACGTCTCCAACGTATCTATAATTTTTGATTGCTCCATGCTATATTATCTACTGTTTTAGACATTATTGGGCTTTATTATCCACTTTTATATTATTTTTGGGACTAACCTATTAACCGGAGGCCCAGCCTAGAATTGTTGTTTTTTTGCCTGTTTTAGGGTTTCGAAGAAAAGGAATATCAAATGGAGTCCAAACGGAATGAAACCTTCAGAAACGTGATTTTCTCATCAGATAAGATCCAGGAGACTTGGACCCTCCGTCAAGAAAGCCACGAGGTGGTCACGAGGGTAGGGGGCACCCCCTACCTCGTGGGCCCCTCGAAGCTCCACCGACGTACTTCTTCCTCCTATATATATCCACGTACCCCCAAACGATCGAGGACAGAGCCAAAAACCTAATTTCATCGCCGCAACTTTCTGTATCCACGAGATCCCATCTTGGGGCCTGTTCCGGAGCTCCACCGGAGGAGGCATCGATCACGGAGGGCTTCTACATCATCATCCAAGCCCCTCCGATGAAGTGTGAGTAGTTTACTTTAGACCTATGGGTCCATAGCTAGTAGCTAGATGGCTTCTTCCCTCTTTTTGGATCTCCAATGTTCTCCCCCTCTCTCGTGGATATCTATTTGTTGTAATCTTTTTTTTGCGGTGTGTTTGTTGAGACCGATGAATTGTGGGTTTATGATCAAGTCTATCTATGAATAATATTTGAATCTTCTTTGAATTCTTTTATGTGTGATTGGTTATCTTTGCAAGTCTCTTCGAATTATCAGTTTGGTTTGGCCTACTAGATTGGTTGTTCTTGCCATGGGAGAAGTGCTTAGCTTTGGGTTCGATCTTGCGGTGTCCTTTCCCAGTGACAGAAGGGGCAACAAGGCACGTATTGTATCGTTGCCATAGAGGATAACAAGATGTTTTTTTTATCATATTGCATGAAACTATCCCTCTACATCATGTCATCTTGCTTAAGGCGTTATTCTGTTTTTAACTTAATACTCTAGATGCATGCTGGATAGCGGTCGATGAGTGGAGTAATAGTAGTAGATGCAGAATCATTTCGGTCTACTTGTCTCGCACGTGACTCCTATATACATGATCATACCTAGATATTCTCATAATTATGCTCAATTCTGTCAATTGCTCAACAGTAATGTGTTCACCCACCGTAGAATACTTATGCTCTTGAGAGAAGCCACTAGTGAAACCTATGGCCCCCGGTTCTCTTTCTCATCATATCAATCTCCATCACTTTATTATTGGTTTGCTTTTACTTTGCTTTTACTTTATTTACTTTGCATCTCTATACCAAAAATACCAAAAAAATATTATTTATCATCTCTATCAGATCTCACTTTCGTAAGTGACTATGAAGGGATTGACAACCCCTAAGCGCGTTGGTTGCGTTGAGCTATTGTTTTTGTGTAGGTACGAGGGACTCGAGCGTAGCCTCCTACTGGATTGATACCTTGGTTCTCAAAAACCGACGGAAATACTTACGCTACTTTGCTGCATCATCCCTTCCTCTTCGGGGAAATTCGACGCAGTGCTCAAGAGGTAGCTTGTTACTTGGTGAACTTACCATCTACTCTCTTCTACATGCTGCAAGATGGAGTGGCCAGAAGCGTAGTCTTCGATAAGGACTAGCTATCCCCCTCTTATTCTGGCATTATGCAGTTCAGTCTACATATGTTTACCCTTTTCCATTTGATACCAATGCATACATATGTAGTGTAGCTCCTTGCTTGCGAGTACTTTGGATGAGTACTCACGGTTGCTTTGCTCCCCCTTTTCCCCCTTCCTATACCCGATTGCTGCGACCAGATGATGGAGTCCAGGAGCCAGACGCCACTGTCGATGACGACTACTACTACTCTGGAGTTGCCTACTACTACGTGCAGCCCGCTGACGATGACCAGGAGTAGTTTAGGAGGATCCCAGGCAGGAGGCATGCGCCTCTTTCGATCTGTATCCCAGTTTGTGCTAGCCATCTTATGGAAACTTGTTTAACTTATGTCTGTACTCAGATATTGTTGCTTCCGCAGACTCGTCTATGATCGAGCTCTTGTATTCGAGCCCTTGAGGCCCCTGGCTTGTAATATGATGCTTGTATGACTTATTTTATTTGTAGAGTTGTGTTGTCATATCTTCCTATGAGTCCCTGATCTTGATCATACACGTTTGCGTGTATGATTAGTGTACGGTCAAATAGGGGGCGTCACACTTGCTTGCGAGTACTTTGGATGAGTACTCACGGTTGCTTTGCTCCCCCTTTTCCCCCTTTCTTCTTCTTTCCGGTTGATGCAACCAGATGTCGGAGCCCAGGAGCCAGATGCCACCGCTAATGCCTGCTACTACGTGGAGACCGCTGACGACCAGGAGTAGTTAGGAGGCTCCCAGGCACGAGGCCTTGCCTTTTCGGTCGTAGATGCTTTTGTGCTAGCCTTCTTAAGGCATCCTTGTCTAACTTATGTCTGTACTCAGAGATTGTTGCTTCCGCTGACTCTTGTGTATTCGACTTATGTATTCGAGCCCTCGAGGCCCCTGGCTTGTAATATAAAGCTTGTATTATTTTAATTTGTGTCTAGAGTTGTGTTGTGATATCTTCCCGTGAGTCCTTGATCTTGACCGTACACATTTGCGTGTATGATTAGTGTACGATTGAATCGAGGGCGTCACAAGTTGGTATCAGAGTCGACTGCCTGTAGGATTCCCCCTTCCCAACTCCTTGGCCGAAGTTGAGTCTAGTCATCCAAAACTGTTTTACTAACTTGGTTGTGTGGCTTACGGGCCCACGTCGCCATTGGGTGGTATTATGATCTTTTATTCCTCGTCTATACTCTAGGAATCTGATCTCTCGTCTATTTGGGTTAAACATTTTACTAACTCTGACATTAGGTTCTTGTACCCACTTCCTCCCGGAGAGCCCGGACATTACCGATGATCGCTTGCTTCACCAGAAGATTCCGCAAATACTCCTCGATGTTTCTCGAGACCCTGTGCCCACTGCCTTGCAGTTCCTGACCACCGATAATCCCCATAAGTAACATCCTTGCCGCTTGTACCTTCATACCACTCCTGGTATTACAAGATGCCCCTAGTACTCTCCGTTGTTCCAAGAATCCTTTGTGCCTTCTGCTTTGTGGCTTCTTTTTGCACTGCGGATTGATGACCCACAAGAATAGGGGATCCATCGTAGTCCTTTCGATAAGTAAGAGTGTCAAACCCAATGAGGTGCAGAAGGAAATGATAAGCGATTTCCAGCAAGGTATTCTCTGGAAGTACTGAAATAAGTGGTAACAGATAGTTTTGTGATAAGATAATTTGTAACGAGCAACAAGTAACAAAATTAAATAAGGTGCAGCAAGGTGGCCCAATCCTTTTTGTAGCAAAGGACAAGCCTGGACAAACTCTTATATGAGGTAAAGTGCTCCCGAGGACACATGGGAATATCGTCAAGCTAGTTTTCATCACGTTCATATGATTCGCGTTTGGTACTTTGATAATTGGGTATGTGGGTGGACCGGTGCTTGGGTGCTGCCCTTACTTGGACAAGCATCCCACTTATGATTAACCTCTATTGCAAGCATCCGCAACTACAACAAAAGTATTAAGGTAAACCTAACCATAGCATGAAACATATGGATTCAAATCAGCCCCTTACGAAGCAACACATAAACCAGGGTTTAAGCTTCTATCACTCTAGCAACCCATCATCTACTTATTACTTCTCAATGCCTTCCTCTAGGCCCAAATAATGGTGAAGTGTCATGTAGTCGATGTTCACATAACACCACTAGAGGAGAGACAACATACATCTCATCAAATTATCGAACGAATACCAAATTCACATGACTACTAACAGCAAGACTTCTCCCATGTCCTCAGGAACAAAAGTAACTACTCACAAAGCATAAACATGTTCATAATCAGAGGGGTATTAATATGCATATAGGATCTGAACATATGATCTTCCACCAAATAAACCAACTAGCATCAACTACAAGGAGTAATTAACACTACTAGCAACCTACTAGCACCAATCCCGGACTTGGAGACAAGAATTGGATACAAGAGATGAACTAGGGTTTTGAGAGGAGATGGTGCTGATGAAGATGTTGATGGAGATTGCCCTCTCCCGATGAGAGGAGCGTTGGTGATAACGATGGCGATGATTTCCCCCTTCGGGAGGGAAGTTTCCCCGGCAGAACAGCTCCACCAGAGCCCTAGATTGGTTCCGCCAAGGTTCCGCCTCGTGGCAGCGGAGTTTCGTCTGAGAAGATGGCTTATGATTTTTTTCCCATTGGAAGACTCAAAATAGCAGAAGATGGCCACCGGAGGGCCACCAGGGGGCCCATGAGGTAGGGGGGCACGCCCAGGGGGGTAGGGCACGCCCCCACCCTCGTGGGCAGGGTGTGGACCCCCTGGTGAAGTTCTTGCTCTTAGTATTTTTTATATATTTGGAAAACATCTTCCGTGAAGTTTCAGGACTTTTGGAGTTGTGCAGAATAGGTCTCTAATATTTGCTCCTTTTCCAACCCAGAATCCCAGCTGTCGGCATTCTCCCTCTTTATGTAAACCTCGTAAAATAAGAGAGAATAGGCATAAGTATTGTGACATAATGTGTAATAACAGCCCATAATGTAATAAATATCGATATAAAAGCATGATGCAAAATGGACGTATCAACTCCCCCAAGCTTAGACCTCGCGTGTCCTTAAGCGAAAAGCCGAAATCGAAAAATATGTCCACATGATTAGAGACAGAGGTGTCGATAAAAATAAAATACGGAACTGAGGGCATCATGATCATTCTTAAAACAGCAACTCATATAATTCTTTGTCATATAGTATCTAATGCTAGAGTAATAATTCAATCACAATATCTAGTATGAATCATAAACTTCATTGAAAACTAACAACTACAATCTCAATCATTGAAGCAATTGCAATTTATCATAACATAGGAAAGAGTCAATGTATAAGAGCTTTTCAGGAAGTCCGCATACTCAACTATCATATAATCTTTCACAATTGCTGACACTCACACAATACTTATGGGTATGGAGTTTCAATCGGACACAGAGAAAGATAGGGGCTTATAGTTTTGCCTCGCAATGTTTTACCTCAAGGGTAATGCCAACAGTAATAGTTCATGAAAACTCACATCCAATTAGCCATATATACCAGGATCTTTCCAACATATTGTGCTTGCCAAAGGATAAAATGTAAAAAGGAAGGGTGAAGATCACCATGACTCTTATGCAATGTAGGAGATAAAAGTAAAAGATAGGCCCTTCGCAGAGGGAAGCATAGGTTGTCATGCGCTTTTATGGTTGGATGCACAAATTCTTAATGCAAAAGAACGTCACTTTATATTGCCACTTGTGATATGGACCTTTATTATGCAGTCTGTCGCTTTTATTACTTCCATATCACACGATCGTATAAAGCTTATTTCCTCCACACCAATCAATCATACATATTTAGAGAGCAATTTTTATTGCTTGCACTGATGACAACTTACTTGATGGATCTTACTCAATCCATAGGTAGATATGGTGGAATCTTATGGCATGACTGGTTTGAGGGTATTTGGAAGCACAAGTAGTATCTCTACTTGGTGCAATGAATTTGGCTAGCATGAGGGGGAAAGGCAAGCTCATCATGTTGGAAGATCCAAGACAATATAATTCATCTCAGATGTAAGAAAACATAACCCATTACGTTTTCTTCCTTGTCCAATGTCAACTCTTTAGCATGTCATATTTTAATGAGTGCTCACAATCATAAAAGATGTCCAAGATAGTATATCTATATGTGAAGACCTCTCTTTCTTTATTACTTCCTATTAATTGCAACGATGACCAAAACTATGTTTGTCAACCCTCAACAACTTTTATTCATCATACTCTTTCTATGTGAGCTCATTACTCTCCATAAGACTCACATGATCTCTTTGTTTCGTTTTATTTCTTTCTCTTTTCTTTTATTCATTTAAGATCATGGCAAAATAATCAAGCCCTTGACTCAACACTAATCTTTATTATATAGCTCATGGAATCGATTGAATAGAAGGATAATAAAGCAAAACTCACAACTAAATCATACTAAGAACTTTTATTCTACTAGATCAAGATATTATCAAAATGATCGAACTAAGAAAAATGGTAAAGATAAAAGTGATGGTGATACGATACCGGGGCACTCCCCCAAGCTTGATAGTTTCCAAGTGGAGTGCCCATACCCAGGTGATTATGTCTCCTTTGTTGGTGAAGAAGGTGGAGTTGTTGATGATGGATAGTCGCACATCGAGCGTAGGAGGTCTTCAAATTTGCGGATAATGCCCTTGAGTGCGATGATATGCTCCTTCAACAAAATATTTTCATGTGTGAGATACTTATTTTGTATACAAGCTAACTCAATCATCTTGAAAGCTTCGATTTCTGTTGGGGTAAGAAGATTGTGATCCAGTTGAAGGGTGTCTTCTGTTGCTGGAACTTGGTCCTCCATGGCCTTCTTGATCCCTTCATCCTTGTTGATCTCCATAGGTTCTTCTCTCTTCAACTCTATCTTCATTAGCCAAGCATCATTGCCCTCATGGTTGGAGGAGGAGGGAGACGACATAGTGCCTGGCCTTGACAACCCTGACAGAAAACAGCTCGAAACAAAGACATGAGATTTTTGCGTGATACGAGAGTCAAAACCCCTGGGAGATTATATAATGAATTTTTATCGACCAAAATACGCGTCGTGTACGAAAACGGAGTCCGGAGAGGACACGAGGTGCCCATGAGGTAGGGGGGCGCGCCCTCCACCCTTGTGGAGCCCTCTTGTCCTTCCCGCACTGCTGCTTATTTTTCTATTTTTCTAAACATTCCAAAACGGAGAAATATTGCCTTAAAAACTGTTTTGGAGTCTGTTTGCTTACCGTACCACATACCTATTCCTTTTCGGAGCCTGAAACGTTCCGGAAAGTGTCCCTTATGTATTCCTCAGGGGTTACGATTTCAATAACATAGGTTTCAACATTTATGGGATTACCTGGGATATAATGTTTGATTCTTTGACCGTTCACCACCTTCGGATTTGTGCCTTCAAAGTTGTTGATTTTTATGGCATCGGAATGGTAGACCTCCTCGATAACGTAAGGACCTTCCCATTTAGAGAGAAGCTTTCCTGCAAAAAATCTTAAACAAGATTTGTATAGCAATACATAATCACCTACATTAAACTCACGCTTTTGTATCCTTTTGTCATGCCATCTTTTAACTTTTTCTTTAAACAACTTGGCATTTTCGTAGGCTTGGGTTCTCCATTCATCAAGTGAGTTAATATCAAATAACCTCTTCTCACCGGCAAGATTAAAATCTTAATTAAGTTCTTTAATAGCACAATAAGCCTTGTGTTCTAGTTCGAGAGGTAAGTGACATGCTTTTCCATAGACCATTTTATACGGAGACATACCCATAGGATTTTTATATGCAGTTCTATAGGCCCATAATGCATCATCAAGTTTCTTGGACCAATTCTTTCTATACCTATTAACATTCTTTTGCAAAATTAATTTGAGTTCTCTATTACTCAATTCTACTTGACCACTAGACTGAGGGTGATAAGGACATGCAATTCTATGATTAACATCATATTTAGCAAGCATTTTATGGAAAGCACCATGAATAAAATGTGAACCACCATCAGTCATTAAATATCTAGGGACTCAAAATCTTGGAAAAATAACTTCTTCAAGCATTTTAATAGAAGTGTTATGATCAGCACTACTAGTTGGAATAGCTTCTACCCACTTAGTAACGTAATCAACAACAACTAAAATATGTGTATATCCATTAGAGGAAGGACAGGGTCCCATATAGTCAAAGCCCCAAACATCAAACGGTTCAATAACAAGTGAATAATTCATAGGCATTTCTTGACGTCTACTGATATTACCAATTCTTTGACATTCATCACAAGATAAGACAAACTTACGGGCATCCTTGAAGAGAGTAGGCCAATAAAAACCAGATTGCAGTACCTTATCTGCGGTTCTATCTCCAACATGGTGTCCTCCATAAGCTTCGGAGTGACACTTGCGTAGGATATGTTCCTGTTCATGCTCAGGTACACAACGTCTAATAACACCATCTACTCCTTTATAAAGATGTGGGTCATCCAGAAAGTAATGCCTCAAATCATAGAAGAACTTTTTCTTTTGCTGGTATGTGAAACTAGGTGGTATAAACTTAGCAACAATGTAATTAGCATAATTAGCATACCATGGGGCAGTATGAGAGGCATTAATGACATTTAATTGCTCATCAGGGAAGCTATCATCAATAGGTAGTGGGTCATCAAGCACATTTTCTAACCTAGACAAGTTGTCTGCAACGGGGTTCTCAGCTCCTTTTCTATCAATAATATGCAAATCAAATTCTTGTAGTAAGAGAACCCATCTAATAAGTCTAGGTTTAGCATCTTTATTTTCCATAAGATATTTAATAGCAGCATGATCAGTGTGAATAGTTACTTTAGAATCAACAATATAAGGTCTAAACTTATCACAAGCAAATACAACTGCTAAGAATTCTTTTTCAGTTGTAGCATAATTTCTTTGAGCATCATCTAGAGTTTTACTAGCATATTGAATAACATTTAGTTTCTTATCAACTCTTTGTCCTAGAACAGCACCTACAGCATAATCACTAGCATCACACATAATTTCAAAGGGTAAATTCCAATCAGGTGGCTGAACGATAGGTGCAGAGATCAATGCTTTCTTAAGCATTTCAAATGCTTCTACACAATCATGATCAAAGACAAATGGTATATCTTTTTGTAATAAATTAGTCAGAGGCCGAGAAATTTTTGAGAAGTCCTTAATGAACCTCCTATAAAAACCGGCATGACCAAGGAAACTTCTTATACCTTTGATGTCCTTGGGACATGGCATCTTTTCAATAGCATCAACCTTGGCTTTATCAACTTCAATACCTCTTTCAGAAACTTTATGCCCCAAGACAATACCTTCATTAACCATAAAGTGGCACTTTTCCAAATTCAAGACAATATTTGTTTCTTCACATCTCTGCAAAACTCCATCAAGGTTGCTCAAGCAATCATCAAAAGAAGATCCATAGACGGAAAAGTCGTCCATTGGTGAAATAGTATCTCTATTGGCAAGTTTAATTGTGACATCAATATCTTCCATCTCAGTAGGTGCAATATCATGCATAACTTCTTTGTATAAGGAATAAGGTATTGCACTAGCACTAGCACCCATATCACATAAGCCATGATAACAATGATCTCCAATTTTAATAGAAATAACAGGGATGCCTACCACAGGTCTAGGTTTATTTTTATCACAGGGTTTAGCAATTCTAGCAGTTTCATTACAGAAATAAATAACATGCCCATCTATATTATTAGACAAGAGATCTTTAACAATAGCAATATTAGTTTCAACTTTAACTTGCTCAGGAGGTGTTTATGTTTTAATATTGCTTTTATGAACCACAGTTGAAGCTTTAGCATGATCCTTTATCCTAACAGGGAAAGGTGGTTTCTCAACATAAAAAGTAGGAACAATAGGATCATTATAAGTGATAGTCTTTTCTTCAACTTTAATAGGTGCAGCTACTTTTACTTCTATGGGAGGATGATATTTAAACCACTTCTCCTTGGGGAGATCAACATAAGCAGCAAAAGATTCACAGAAAGAAGCTGCTATCTCAGAGTCAAGTCCATATTTAGTGCTGAATTTACGAAAAATACTGGTATCCATAAAATACTTAAGACAATCAAAACTAGGTGTCATACCTGACTCCTTACCATTGTCGAGGTCCCAATCTTCAGAGTTGCGTTTAATTCTTTCCAATAAATCCCGTTTGAATTCAATAGTCTTCATCATAAAAGAGCCAACACAAGAAGTATTAAGCATGGTGCAATTGTTACCACAAAGCCGAGCATAAATTTTTTGAACAATCATTTCTCTTGAGAGTTCATGATTGGGGCATGAATATAACATTGACTTAAGCCTCCCCCAAGCTTGAGCGATGCTTTCTCCTTCGCGAGGCCAAAAATATATATATAATTGCGATCACGATGAACAAGGTGCAT
Source organism: Triticum aestivum (assembly GCF_018294505.1). Taxonomy (NCBI): domain Eukaryota; kingdom Viridiplantae; phylum Streptophyta; class Magnoliopsida; order Poales; family Poaceae; genus Triticum; species Triticum aestivum. Next base: position 122,445,218 of record NC_057797.1, read on the forward strand.
AGGATAAAACTTCTGATGAAATTCCAATTTCAATCGTTTGTAATTCCAAGACCTCATATCATCACATAGCCTATACCATGTCGATGCATCTCCCCTCAAAGATAAAGGGAAGACCTTCTTCTTAACAACATCTCTGGGTACACCTGCAAGCTTAAATAATCCACAAACTTCATCCACATATATCAAATGTTCATCAGGATGTTTTGTTCCATCTCCTAAAAAAGGATTAGCTAGCCGTTTTTCTATCATACCCGATGGAACTTCAAAGCAAGCATTTTCATTTTCATATTCATTTTCAGTAGGTTCAGTAGGTTGAGGAGCAACTCTTTGCTCTACTGATCGGGGTGAAGATACCCCGAACAAGCCCCTTCAGAGGATTACCTTCCATGGTAATAAGTGACAGTAAATTTCAGCACACTATATAAAATTTTCCTTACCAAATTCCACCTACCAAAGGTGCTTCACTCCCCGGCAACGGCGCCAGAAAAGAGTCTTGATGACCCACAAGTATAGGGGATCTATCATAGTCCTTTCGATAAGTAAGAGTGTCGAACCCAACGAGGAGCAGAAGGAAATGATAAGCACTTTGCAGCACGGTATTCTCTGCAAGTACTGAAATAAGTGGTAACAGATAGTTTTGTGATAAGATAATTTGTAACGAGCAACAAGTAACAAAAGTAAATAAGGTGCAGCAAGGTGGCCCAATCCTTTTTGTACCAAAGGACAAGCCTGGACAAACTCTTATATGAGGTAAAGTGCTCCCGAGGACACATGGGAATATCGTCAAGCTAGTTTTCATCACGTTCATATGATTCGCGTTCGGTACTTTGATAATTTGGTATGTGGGTGGACCGGTGCTTGGGTGCTGCCCTTACTTGGATAAACATCCCACTTATGATTAACCTCTATTGCAAGCATCCGCAACTACAACAAAAGTATTAAGGTAAACCTAACCATAGCATGAAACATATGGATCCAAATCAGCCCCTTACGAAGCAACGCATAAACTAGGGTTTAAGCTTCTGTCACTCTAGCGACCCATCATCTACTTATTACTTCCCAATGCCTTCCTCTAGGCCCAAATAATGGTGAAGTGTCATGTAGTCGACATTCACATAACACCACTAGAGGAGAGACAACATACATCTCATCAAAATATCGAACGAATACCAAATTCACATGACTACTAATAGCAAGACTTCTCCCATGTGCTCAGGAACAAAAGTAACTACTCACAAGGCATAAACATGTTCATAATCAGAGGGGTATTAATATGCATATAGGATCTGAACATATGATCTTCCACCAAATAAACCAACTAGCATCAACTATACAAGGAGTAATTAACACTACTAGCAACCTACTAGCACCAATCCCGGACTTGGAGACAAGAATTGGATACAAGAGATGAACTAGGGTTTTGAGAGAAGATGGTGCTGATGAAGATGTTGATGGAGATTGCCCTCTCCCGATGAGAGGAGCGTTGGTGACGACTTTGGCGATGATTTCCCCCTGCGGGAGGGAAGTTTCCCCGGCATAACAGCTCCGCCAGAGCCCTAGATTGGTCCGCCAAGGTTCCGCCTCATGGCGGCGGAGTTTTGTCCGAGAAGATGGCTTATGATTTTTTTCCCATCGAAAGACTCCATACATCAGAAGATGGCCACCAGATTGCCTCCAGGGGGGCCATGAGGTAGGGGGGCGCGCCCAGGGGGGTAGGGCGCGCTTCCCACCCTCGTGGGCAGGGTGTGTCCCCCCTGGTGAAGTTCTTGCTCTCAATATTTTTTTATATATTTGGAAAACATCTTCCGTGAAGTTTCATGACTTTTGGAGTTGTGCAGAATAGGTCTCTAATATTTGCTCATTTTCCAGCCCAGAATCCCAGCTGCCGGCATTCTCCCTCTTTATGTAAACCTTGTAAAATAAGAGAGAATAGGCATAAGTATTGTGACATAATGTGTAATAACAGCCCGTAATGCAATAAATATCAATATAAAAGCATGATGCAAAATGGACGTATCACGAATAGTTCACTTAACCGGGGTTCGTTCATCCCCAGTTGTTCATATGCTTTCCAAAATACTTGGAAATACTATCCAATCTTCCGAAAATCCTCTACAGCCTATTTCTCTTCATTCACCTTTCCTGCTTGCATTAGGATTAATTCCATATGTCTAGCAATATTCTTTAAAATTCTTGGTGATTGTCATTCTGTTCCTATGGATTCAATGTGTGAGCGAATACTCGCAATCATCAATTAATCCTTGGAAATTCTCTTTCCAGCTCAGACATCGTTCCAGATATGAGCTGGTTCTTGCCCAATCCAGATTTGATCGGGTGCAATTCTAAGTCTATTCAACTTAGTCATCTTTTGATTAGAGGCTCTACTTTTGAGCCTTCGTCTTGAAATCATAATTCCTCAATACCCATGCATCGAATCATTCAGACGTTTCTATAACCCGATGCCATTGCATCCCCTTGTTCATCTGATTGATTACCGATACTCAAATCAACTCTGTCGTGAATCGCCAGATCCATTACTGGGTTGTCATTCGACAATTTCCTTCCCATCCAAAATCTTGTGAGTTTTTCCCTGATACATAATACCTTTGGTAAATTGTATCATCTGCTTTCACTTCGATACTATGCTTTCGAACTCGTATCTTTTGCTTGGTTGATGGTTGTATAGATTTGTAAAAATGCCCCAATTGGTTGAACTTATGCCTTCCATTATCCGTGTGAACCCGAGAGTTCTCACGAGTCATACTCTTCTGGTGTTTCGCCAAATAAATTCCAACACTTACAACTCCATCGAAAGCGAGAAGTGAATGAGAGGTTATGCATTGAAGAGTGGGAGTCAACCTTGAACTTTGTGTTCATGCCCATAGACACGATGTAGATCTTATCATGGAAGCTTCTCTTATAATCAAATGTTCCTTTGGTATAAGCTCATCTTGCATCTGTAAATTGATTCTTTGCAATCGTGGTTCCGACCATATTTTCTCCTTGATTCCATTTCCCGGACAAGTTAAAATATTTGTCTCCTGTAGATCATTTCATCTGTCCAACCTCTATTTTGATCTACCTCGAGTATTGCCCCCTGTTATCTCAAGGATATTGTGTCATTGCACTACCTCTGATGAATTCTCATTGGAATGATACTCCATCACATCATTCCTAGCCTGGTGAGCTATATCATTATCAAGCTAATTTTAACCGTGCTACTCGGTCCTTATTCCTGAAACAGAATTTTTGACGATGACCTAAGCTTATGTTGATCCTCCTCGTCATACCATTTCGCGTTGAACATCAAGCTTGCTTTCGAGTTTGTGTTGTACCTATGGTTCCAATAATCTTTCGCTTTATCATTCCTTTGACTTGATGTAATCGCCGATTGATTACATCTTCATGAAATCTCTCGACAAATGTGTCGTGATCATCATCGACATTCTGAGCTGTTTCAGGATACCAATCGAATTCATGATGAGAAATACCATCCTTGCCCCTCGATGATTTGTGTTATCATTGACAACATTCTTGCATCCCCCAACTCGAATTTGTTCATATAAATTTTGGAAATACATCCTTTTTTTACATGTCGATGGATTTTTGCTGAAACCATCGGCCACCTCCTCATCTTCCCTGATAAAATTGCTTAAGGTGTTCAAGTAATTCCCGATGGATCCTTTGTGTTCCCAAGGCCCGGCCTTTACCTGATGACCATGTCAATTCTATCCAAAAGTATGGTTGTGTTACTCCGAACATCATTAAGAACATTGGAGGCGCAATGCTAAATGTTTCTTGATCAATTATCCACACACCGTTGTATGGGTAAACATCATGATTCTCCTTACCCCATTAAATAAATGGATAAGTACTTGATGTCCTGTCATGTATATCATGCTCTATTTGTTCTTGGGAAGCATATACTCTAATACTTTTGTATAAGCACCTTTTCCTTTCCATTGGGCTGGTTAAATTAATATCCACATTTTCCTTTCCATTGTTTTGTTTAACCTTTCTTGTGATCTATATGATCTAAGAAGTAATAGTTCCTTGCTTATGTAAACACCTCGGTGTACAATTTGTCAGTAAGACCTTGCTATTATTGTTGTTGACATTCCACCACCGATGGATGAGAACTTTGCCTATTGGTCCGCCTCGTTCAACGAGCAGGAAAACAGTTCTCTTCGTCCCTCGCCCTTGGTACCAACGTTCTTGGCAACATACCTGACAGTCTATCATCTGACATGCCTTGCTATCGGCCCCCTTTCTACTTTTAACCCACATGGTGGGCCCATAACCCACAATTATATAGGATCGAAACCTGACTCTCATGTACATCCCCGTCTTCCAAACTGGTTCCTCACGCTTGGCTTCATATGTGATTCATGAGCCACCTTCTTGTGATTTGTTCTGGTATCAGATGCAATACTTATTCCGTTTCTCTAACCCCCCTTCACACTGTACTTCAGGCATCGAACGATTGCTTAACCATTTGAAACCTTCGTACCCTCTTATAATGCTCTCGGTGTGTTTCTTGTAATCAACTCAAGAGATACTTTATGCATCTTCCCCTAAGTTAACCGTCCGATACTCAATCTTGTTAGAATCAATCCTTATAGAGCTTCCCCTCTTATCTTTTCGTAAGTACGGTGAAGATCCTAAAGGAAGGACGACAACTTCATCATGGTGACCTGAAGCAGAGAAATGAAGACATGAACACAAGGGATCAGCTTCTTCGAGAAGAGCAACCAAGGCCGAAAGATCCATTAGAATTTCGTAACCAATCATTTCCCCTTAACTCTACCTCCTAAATCTCGGGACAAGATATCTTGTAGTGGAGGAGATTTGTAACACCACGAGAATCATGCTACAGTGATCTCCCTCTAACGGTGGTCATGTCATTATGATCACTAAGCTAATTTCCCACTTGTCCAAAATCGAAGCCAAATTCCAATTTGAATTGCATGTCAAATATTTACTTCTTCTGTCATGCAATCAAAATAGTTCATGATTTGGAAATTATTCTCTAAGTATTTGTAATGTTGTAACCAACCTCACCTAGATTCCCAAAATGCCCCTGGAATTATTTGAGTGGTACGGCAGCAATTAAATTTGCCTTTTCAATTTCCAAAAACAGTTAGACAACTCCAAATGGCCCCAAAATGTTTGTGCCATCTAGTATTGTTGTGTTTGTTTTATGTGCAAAGTTTCACAATTAACGAAAATTGTTTGCTAGCTCATTTAAATAGAAACAATGGCGAAAGGCATAAGCAAATAAAAAATAAGAGAAAAGAGTGCCAGGCGCTTGGGCTCTACTGCTACAGAACCTAGGCCCAGCCCATCTCTCCCTTATCCTCATCGTCACCTATAGGACGCAGAGAACCTGTGCGTGGAGCACATCCACGCTGCCCTGGCCGTTGTTGCCGCCGTGTCGACCATCCGGTGCAACCCCGATGAGGATAAGACCGCTCCTGACCCTGTAGACAAACCCTATCCCTCACTTATCCTCTTGCTCGTCCTCTCCCTCTCGGTTTCGCTCGCTCCCGAGCTCTCGTCGACGCGTCGTCGCCATCCTCGCGGCCACTGGCCTCCCCGGCGATTGGGAGGTTCTCCAAGAGCTCCGGCATCATCGACTGCTTCACCTACCTCCGCTGAATCAAGCTAAGAGGCACCGTACGCTCGGGATCGAGATGGTTTCCGCCACGGCCGTTGCATCTTGCTGTCGAGCTTGACGCATCTGGCCACCACCGCAGCTCCTGACCTCCTCCACAAGCTCCGCGGTGAGCTCCTTGGCCGATGCTACTGCTGCTCTTGCACTACTACTCGCCACTGCAGCTGCTTTTGCTTGCTGCTGATGCTGCTTGGTAGCGCCGCTGTGCCGCCTTGCAAGCTGCTCTGCTTGCTACCGCTGCTGGTCATGGCCGTGGGTATGTGTGTGCTTTGTGCGTGCAATGTGTGTGTGCAGTGTGGTGTGCGTGAGTGTGTTGTGTGTGTGCGTGGGAGGCAGGGCTGGCTCACTGCCAAGTGGGGGTGGCCCTGATTAGTTTAGGTTGATTAAATACTTAGTGGTCAGAGTAGTTAGACTAATTAGTACTACTTAGGATAATTGCCAGCCTATGTCATGTAGCCCCCTATGTTAATATTAACCCCTCCATTTTAGTTTAGCCATCAATTAAATTATGTGTCAATGACATGTGGGCCACATTCCCTCCTTTTTGACTAGTCAATTTGACTTGGTCAAATTTGGATTAGATTAAATAAAAATATTCCAGAAAATATTTAAATCTTTGATAATTCATAGAAAATAATCCATAACTCGGATGAAAATGTTTTCTACATGAAAGTTGCTCAGAACGACGAGACGAATCCGAATACGCGGTCCGTTCGTCCGCCACACATCCCTAGCATAGCAAACATCGAACCTTGCCCCTCTGGTTCGTTTGTCCGAAAATGCCAAACTTCGGGAAAGCATTCGCGGATGTTATCCCCTTCGACGGTAACGTGTAGCATCGCGTTAAAACACGTCTAGCTCTGCCTGTTGTCCTGTTATGCACTTGCTTGCTATGTATTTATTGTTTCTCCCCCTCTTCTCTTCGATAGACCCCGTGACGGCTGCCGATGCCGCCGTGATCGACTACGTCACCGACGACCCTCCTTCTCGTCTGAGCAACAAGGCAAGCCCCCCTTTGATCATCCCGATATCGCCCATTCCATTCTCTCATGCTTGCATTAGATTTTGCTACTGTAATTGATTGCTCCTATTCTGATGCATAGTCTGCTTTTGTAACTTGCTTATTGTTACCTACCTGCTTATCCTAAACTGCTTAGTATCGGTTGGTTAGTGATCCATCAGTGACCCCACCTGGTCCTTGTTGCCCCTGCTTCATCATCGACGACTCGATCAATGTGATCGACGACCAGAGCCCGACACCTCACATCACATCACGCCCCTTTTGTTGCTCGACTCTGCAGAGTTGCCATCGAGTGCCGAGGGTGGAACCTCTTACATCACTCCTGATGAGATCTTTGTAGTGTAGCTATCCGGTCGTGGTCATGGAGGGTGATTTCCTCCGTAACCACTTCCGATACGGCTCTGTCATGCAACCCCTCATGTGTGAACCTCGAGGGTGGATCCTCTTACATTCACCTTGATGATTACATCGAGTGGAATTCACCAGGGGTGATTCTTCGGGTTTTCCCCTTGATGTTTGGACACACGGATACTTGGACTTTACAACTGTTACTTGGAAAGGCGGGTCGACCCTGAGCGGTACCCGCGAGTGATGTGGAGTCGGGTTGACCTGGAGGGTGCCCACGAGATAATTACGAGGCGTGGCCGGGCATTCCTAGCCCTTGCCACAAGTCCTCGAGACGGGGCAACGGGGTCACATCTTTCGTGAGTCTCTGCTTGTTACCTCGCGTTCCTAATCCACTACGATTTGGATATTTGATCCGAGGGGCCTCTGCCCTGATAGCACTAACCATCACGTGGGCATAGTATGGGCGTTCTGCGTCGTATGCATCAGCCGAAGGTTAATAGACGTTAGTGACTGAGCGGCGCGCGCCGCGTTGGACTGGTAAGCACCTGCCTTTTTGAAGGAGGTAGCTAGGTCTGCTCACCGGCCGCGTACGCAACGTGCAGGAGTTCCCGGGGAGATGGCCCATGACCCCTGGGGGCATAGGTTTAGTCCGGCGTGCTGACCTCTCTATTTAGCCTAGGTCGGGTTGCGGCGTATTGTTTGGCCGAGGCCGGGCATGACCCAGGAAAGTGTGTCCGGCCGGAGTTAATTGATAACCCACAAGTATAGGGGATCGCAACAGTTTTCGAGGGTAAAATATTCAACCCAAATTTATTGATTCGACACAAGGGGAGCCAAAGAATACTCTCAAGTATTAGTAGCTGAGTTGTGAATTCAACCACACCTGGAAACTTAATATCTGCAGCAAAGTTTTTAGTAGCAAAGTAGTATGATAGTAGTGGTCACGGTAACAAAAGGTAGCGGTAGCAAAAGTAATGTTTTTGGTATTTTGTAGTGATGATAGCAATAACAACGGGAAAGTAAATAAGCGAAGAACAATATATGGAAAGCTCGTAGGTAATGAATCGGTGATTGAGAATTATGCCAGATGCGGTTCATCATGTAACAGTCATAACCTAGGGTGACACAGAACTAGCTCCAGTTCATTGATGTAATGTAGGCATGTATTCTGAATATAGTCATATTTGCTTATGGAAAAGAACTTGCATAACATTTTTGTCCTACCCTCTCGTGGCAGCAGGGTCCTTACGAAAACTAAGGGATATTAAGGCCTCCTTTTAATAGAGAACAGGAACAAAGCATTAAGACATAGTGAATACATGAACTCCTCAAACTACGGTCATCACCGGTAAGTATCCCGATTATTGTCACTTCGGGGTTAACGGATCATAACACATAATAGGTGACTATAGACTTGCAAGATAGGATCAATATATTGATGAAAACATAATAGGTTCAGATCTGAAATCATGGCACTCGGGCCCTAGTGACAAGCATTAATCATAGCAAAGTCATAGCAACATCAATCTCAGAACATAGTGGACACTAGGGATCAAACCCTAACAAAACTAACTCGATTACATGATAGATCCCATCCAACCCATCACCGTCCAGCAAGCCTACGATGGAAATACTCACGCACGGCGGTGAGCATCATGAAATTGGTGATGGAGGATGGTTGATGATGACGATGGCGATGGATTCCCCTCTCCGGAGCCCTGAACGGACTCTAGATTAGCCCTCTCGAGAGGTTTTAGGGCTTGGCGGCGGCTCTGTATCGTAAAACACGATGATTTCTTCTCTCTAATCTTTTTCTCCCCGAAATACAATATATGGAGTTGGAGTTGGAGTCGGAGAGGCAACAGGGGGCCCACGAGGTAGGGGGCGCGCCCTAGGGGGTAGGCGCGCCCCCACCCTCGTGGACAGGTGGTGGCCCCCTGGCCTTCATCTTTTGCAGGTATTTTTCAAATTTTCTGAAAAGTTGCCATGTGAAGTTTCAGGTCATTCCGAGAACGTTTGTTCCTACACATAAATAACACCATGGTAATTCTGCTGAAAACAACATCAATCCGGGTTAGTTCCATTCAAATCATGCAAGTTAGAGTCCAAAACAAGGGCAAAAGTGTTTGGAAAAGTAGATACGTTGGAGACGTATCAACTCCCCCAAGCTTAAACCTTTGCTTGTCCTCAAGCAATTCAGTTGATAAACTGAAAGTGATAAAGACAAACTTTTACAAACTCTGTTTGCTCTTGTTGTTGTAAATATGTAAAGCTAGCATTCAAGTTTTCAGCAAAGATTATAACTAACCACATTTGCAATAATGCCTAGGTCTCAAGTTTACTCATATCAATAGCATAATCAACTAGCGAGCCATAATAATAAATCTCGGATGACAACACTTTCTCAACACAATCATAATATGATATAACAATATGGTATCTTGCTAGCCCTTTCTGAGACCGCAAAACATAAATGCAGAGCACCTTTAAAGACCAAGGACTGACTAGACATTGTAATTCATGGTAAAAGAGATCCAGTCAAGTCATACTCAATGTAAACTAACAGTAATGAATGCAAATGACAGCGGTGCTCTCCAACTGGTGCTTTTTAATAAGAGGATGATGACTCAGCATAAAAGTAAATAGATAGGCCCTTCGCAGAGGGAAGCAGGGATTTGTAGAGGTGCCAGAGCTCGGTTTTGAAACAGGTACTATTTTGAGCGGTATACTTTCATTGTCAACATAACAACCAAGAGATGGCAATATCTTCCATGCTACACACATTATAGGCGGTTCCCAAACAGAATGGTAAAGTTTATACCCCCCTTCCACCAACAAGCATCAATCTATGGCTTGCTCGAAACAACGAGTGCCTCCAACTAACAAGAGTCCCATGGGGAGTTTTGTTTGCAATTATTTTGATTTAGTTTGCATAAAGCATGGGATTGGGCATCCCGGTGACCAGCCATTTATCTCATGAGTGAGGAGCGGAGTCCACTCCTCTTGAGAATAACCCGCCTAACATGGAAGATACGGACAACCCAGGTTGATACATGAGCTATTCGAGCATATAAAACAGGATATTTATTTGAAGGTTTAGAGTTTGGCACATACAAATTTACTTGGAACGGCAGGTAGATACCGTATATAGGTAGGTATAGTGGACTCATGTGGAATAACTTTGGGGTTTAAGGGATTGGATGCACAAGCAGTATTCCCGCTTAGTACAGGTGAAGGCTAGCAAAAGACTAGGAAGCGACCAACTAGAGAGCGACAACAGTCATGAACATGCATTAAAATTAATCAACACCGAATGCAAGCATGAGTAGGATATAATTCACCATGAACATAAATATCGTGAAGGCTATGTTGATTTTGTTTCAACTACATGCGTGAACATGTGCCAAGTCAAGTCACTTAAATCATTCAGAGGAGGATACCACCCTATCATACCACATCATAACTATCTCAATAGCATGTTGGCACGCAAGGTAAACCATTATAACTCATAGCTAATCAAGCATGGCACAAGAAACTATGATCTCTAATTGTCATTGCAAACATGTTTATTCATAATAGGCTGAATCAGGAATGATGAACTAATCATATTTACAAAAACAAAAGAGGTCGAGTTCATACCAGCTTTTCTTATCTCAGCCAGTCCATCATATATCATCATAATTGCCTTTCACTTGCATGACCGAACGATGTGAATAATAATAATAGTGCGCGTGCATTGGACTAAGCTGGAATCTGGGAGCATTCAATAAACAGGAGAAGACAAGGCAATATGGGCTCTTGGTTAAATCAACAATAATGCATATAAGAGCCACTTCAACAATTCAATCATGGTCTTCTCCTATCGACCCCAAAGAAAAGAAAAGAAATAAAACTATTTACACGGGAAAGCTCCCAACAAGCAAAAGAAGAACATGAAATCTTTTTGGGTTTTCTTTTTAATTACTACTACAAGCATGGAAAGTAAACTAATTAAAAGCTACAACTATTTTTTTGGTTTTTCTTAAGGTTTATTAAACACACAAGAAGAAAGCATAAAAAGGAAATTAAACTATATGAATGATACAATGAAAAAGTATGAGCACCGACATCTAGCAATGAGTGTATGAACATAAATGTAATGTCAGTGGGAAATACGTACTCCCCCAAGCTTAGGCTTTTGGCCTAAGTTGGTCTATGGCCACGGCTAGCTTGGCGGATATCCATAATAGTAGATGGGGTCGTATTGCGATGCAGCGGCTATTGCCTGCTGAGCTGCAGCGTGGCGACGAGCGGCCTCCTCTCTCCCCTCATACTCATCTGCCTCCTCTTTGGTAATAGTGTATCTTCCCCTTGCCTGATAATCAAAGAAGGCAGGAGCAGGGAGAGTAATACGGACAGCACGACGTCTGTCAAAGATTAGTCGATACTGGAGAGGTGATTCGTTCCTCTCGACAAACTGGTGGTGAACCATAGCATTAAAATCTAGATAAGCAGGGGGTAATTCAATATCATCTTCGTGTATGGCTACACCAAGAAAGTTAGCTATGCGGGTTGCATAAATTCCTCCAAAGAAATCTCCATTAAATCTATTAAGATGCAACCTACGTGCAACAATGGCTCCCAAATTATAAGATTTGTCTCATAACACAACACTCCTAAGAATACTGAGGTCAGGGACACACGTGTGACATGCTTCATCTTTACCATTTATGAATCAACCTATGAAGAGAGCAAAATAATGTATAGCAGGAAAGTGAATGCTCCCTATGGTAGCTTGTGTAATATCTCTAGATTCTCCCACAGTTATGCTAGCAAGAAAATCTCTAAGTTCAGATTTGCGAGGATCCCTTATACTACCCCATTGTGGAAGTTTGCATACAATGGTACAGTCCTCTAAGTCCATAGTGTAAGAATTATCATAAAGATCAAACATGACAGTTGGAGAATTACGTGAAGTTGAAAATTCAAACCTGCTCACAAAGGTACTGGTGAGGTTATGATACTGGCTGCACTTCTCTTCCTCGAAGCTCACGAGATCAGCATTACGCAAATATGCGTTGAATTCTTCCTTAATTCCCGCTCGATCCATAAGTTCTCAGAAGGCCATTCACAAGGATGCACTGGAGCGTCTCTTGGTGGCTCGTCATCAGCATCATGCATTGCAAGCCTGGGTCCTTGCTTCCTTGAAGAACCACCTTGGAACATTTTCCTAAGCATATTTCTTCCTTTGAAAAATTCTGAATTTTTTTAGTAACTTCAAAATAAAAGTAAACCAAACTCAATAATATTGATAGAAACTACTCCTACAAGTGCCTAGAGCCTATATCATACATCAAAACTACTTTTGACCATATAAATTTGACATGCAAGCTCAAGAACAAGGTCACCTAAGCAGCAAAAATTTGCAATGAATAAAGCACTAGAACAAAAACTAATTGGACCAATGGAGGAGTCACATACCAAGGAACAATCTCCCCAAGCAGTTTTGTGAGAGGTGCTTTGAGTAAGGAGATCAAAAATGGCAGCAAAGTGAGCTAGAACTCGTGTTTGAGCTGGATATTCGTGTTTGTGGGAGGAATAAGAAGTGTATGGGTGAAAGGATAAGTGGAGGAGGGCCACTATGGGCCCACGAGGCAGGGGGCGCACCCTGGGGGGGTAGGGCGCGCCCTCCACCCTCGTGGGCAGGTGGTTGACCCCCCTGTTGTGTTCTCAGTGCCAAATATTCTCAAATATTCTAGAAAAAATCATATTTAAATTTCAGGGCATTTGGAGAACTTTTATTTTCGAGGTATTTTTATATTGCACGGATAATCAGATAGCAGACATAAAAATATTTATTTTTATTTTATTTAATATAAATAACAGAAAGTAAAAGTGGGGTACAGAAGGTTGTGCCTTCTAGTTTCATCCATCTCATGATCATCAAAAGGAATCCACTAACAAGGTTGATCAAGTCTTGTTAACGAACTCATTCCGAATAACATGGAACTGGAGAAATTTTGAATAACACTATGTTACCTCAACGGGGATATGCACATCCCCAATAATAAGAATATCATATTTCTTCTTGACAGTAGGAAGAGGAAATTCAAAACCTCCAAATATAATCGATGGAATTTTTCCAATAGAATTGATACTGTGAACTTGAGGTTGTTTCCTCGGAAAGTGTACCGTATGCTCATTACCATTAACATGAAAAGTGACATTGCCTTTAGTGCAATCAATAACAGTCCCTGCAGTATTCAAAAAGGGTCTTCCAAGAATAATAGACACACTATCGTCCTCGGGAATATCAAGAATAACAAAGTCCGTTAAAATAGTAATGTTTGCAACTACAACAGGCACATCCTCACAAATACCGACAGGTATAGCAGTTGATTTATCAGCCATTTGCAAGGATATTTCAATAGGTGTCAACTTATTAAAATCAAGTCTACGATATAAAGAGAGAGGCATAACACTAACACCGGCTCCAACATCACATAAAGCAGTTTTAACATAGTTTCTTTTAGTAGAGCATGGTATAGTGGGTACTCCTGGATCTCCAAGTTTCTTTGGTATTCCACCCTTAAAAGTATAATTAGCAAGCATGGTGGAAATTTCAGCTTCCGATATCTTTCTTTTATTTGTAATAATATCTTTCATGTACTTAGCATAAGGATTAGTTTTGAGCATATCAGTTAATCGCATACGCAAAAAGATAGGTCTAATCATTTTAGCAAAGCACTCGAAATCCTCATCCTCCTTTTTCTTGGATGGTTTGGGAGGAAAGGGCATGGGTTTCTGAACCCATGGTTCTCTTTCTTTACCATGTTTCCTAGAAACAAAGTCTTTCTTATCATAACGTTGATTCTTTGATTGTGGGTTATCAAGATCAACATCAGGTTCAATTTCTATGTCATTATCATTACTAGCTTGAGCATCATTATGAACATTATCATTAACATTATCACTAGTTTCAGGTTCATTACCACATTGAGTTTCAGCATCAAAAATAGAAATATCATTTGGATTCTCAGGTGTTTCAACAATAGGATCACTAGAAGCATGCAAAGTCCTATCATTTTTCTTTTTCTTCTTTTTATAAGAACTAGGTACATCTATATTATTTCTCTGAGAATCTTGCTCAATTCTCTTAGGGTGGCCTTCAGGATACAAAGGTTCCTGAGTCATTCTACCAGTTCTAGTAGCCACTCTAACATCATTATCATTATCCTTACTATTCAATTCATTGAGCAAATCATTTTGAGCTTTAAGTACTTGTTCTACTTGAGTGGTAACCATAGAAGCATGTTTACTAATAAGTTTAAGTTCACCTTTAACATTAGCCATATAATCACCCAAGTGTTCAAGCATATTTGAATTGTATTTCAATTTTCAACCAAAATAAGCATTAAAGTCTTCTTGCTTAGCCATAAATTTATCAAACTCATCTAAGCATGGGCTAGCAAACTTAGGAAATGGGATTTCAGCTTTATCATATCTATAGAGAGAATTTACCTTTACTACCCGTGTCGGGTTATCAAGACCATGAGTTTCTTCAATAGGTAATGGATTAAGATTATATGTTTCTTAAACAGGCGGTAAATTAAGACCATGTGATGATGCTACGTACCTAGGGTAGGGTCATAGACCTGACCTAGACATCCTCCCCTAGGACAGCACCCTAAAGCCAGGATCATCCAAACGGTACCATCATCCACTCGACCAGAAATGTTCCACTCGGAAGAATCGATGCCACTCGACTGTCGCAGAAGTCACTCGACGGGTAGAAGAGCTAAAGCCACTCTGCATATGCAACGGTCGAGCATTTACTTATAGACTCAATTGACATTTACAGCACTTTAATGTGGGTGTTACCAGTAACTTTCTCTCTTCAATGTACCTTAAACCCTCTGTGTCGTGGGCTGGCTGGGGTCTTGGCGCACTCTATATAAGCCACCCCATCCACAGGCACAAGGGTTCGCACCCCCTGTAACAAACACGCATATAATCTAGTCGACCGCCTCCGGGCTCCTAGACGTAGGGCTGTTACTTCCTCTAAGAAGGGCCCGAACTCGTAAAACTCGTGTGTACAACTCCTCCATAGCTAGGATCTTGCCTCTACATCCCTACCCCCCATTCTACTGTCAGACTTAGAACCACGACAGTTGGCGCCCACCTTGGGGCAGGTGTCTTAGAGACTTGTTGGAGAATTTGCGATTTTCCCGATCCCCATCAACATGGTTTCAGGCAGAGGTTTGGCCGAGGGACGCGAGATTCGTCTCAGCGCGCTCGGGTTCATCGCCGACGACTCCGCTTGGCTCCAGGAAGCGCCACTTGACGTCGAGGCACTCCTCGTCCGCGGAGCAACGCACTTTCACGCGTGCATCCGTGGCGTCCTCCTGCGGCAGCCGTCGACTCAGTATCGGTCGGCTCGTGTGCTGACTTCCCTCCCTGCAGCCCGCCAGAGCAAGCGTTTCGATCGATCGAGGCTCCAGCGGTTGGTGAGGCATGCGGTGGCTCGCCAGTCGGCCACCCCCCAAGTCGCGGCAATCGAGACCGACGGAACTCTCTACGGCCTGTTCGACCTGTCGACCGGCTCCGTAGAGATTGCATCCGAGTGCGACAACAGCGACCCCGCGACGGAAGTTTTGATGGTCAATGGACCATGCAGTCCTCCTGGCTTCACTCGTGAAGATGGAGGCGACGGGGGCGGCGATCCGTCGTGTGTTCACGAAGAGTACCGCCCCGAACCCCTCTCTTCGCAGCGGAGGGAAAACTTCGCCGCCAGAACATGGATGCGCTTCACACTCCTATCGTTGGAGAAACCCCTAAGGCCCAGGCCTTGGAGGAGGCGCGCCTGGCCAACTTGGCTGAGCGCACTTGACTGGAGAACGTCCAACACGCACTCGACGAGCATGCTCGGCAGCGTATCCCCGAGTCCAGTCGATGCCAACTTTTTCCACCTCCGACTCAGGTATACTGAACTTCGATATAGAATCTTGTAGCTATGGCTCGAATAGAGGAGTCAATCCAACCTTCCCAGTGAGAAGCTGGTCGAGGTTTGGTGCAGATCCAGGCTTTGCTCCGTGCGTCGGGAGAGCAGAATACATCAGTATCTCAGCCGCAGAATAGGATCCATAGCAGATCCGTGGTTGCAGACATAGTCCAGTCGGCTCACAGCCCGAGATCGCTGCCGAGGCATGAAGGATGTGGGGACCGGCAAGATCAGTACAGAAACCGCGAGTAGTATGATCACCGACTCGATCACAATGATCGTCGTCGAGTGCCCATGCCTCCCGCAAGGAGTGAGTCATACGTGCCTCGGTAGCATGATGACAGACGTCCTCACAGTGGTGGGCGAAGGATTCCAGTCAACCCCAGGGAGCCGGGCTTTTATGCGAGATCTATTATCGTTCAGGGTCTGGTCGACAGAAATAGAGCTCACAGAGAAGGTCACGACAGAGATTTCCCAACTAGCAGCAGGGTACATGTCTCAGGTCCAGAGTGTTTCAGCAGAGCCATCAGGGCTGCAGTGATTCCTCCCAACTTCAGGTTGGCGACTGGAGTCAGTAAGTTCACTGGCGAGTCCAAGCCTGACACTTGGCTTGAGGATTATCGAGTGGCTGTACAGATTGGTGGTGACAACGATGAAGTGGCCATGAAGCACCTTCCTTTGATGTTGGAGGGCTCGGCCAGAGCATGGCTGAATCAGTTAGCGCCTGGTAGTATTTATACTTGGGAAGATCTTGCCCGAGTATTTGTCAGAACATTTGAAGGTACTTGCAAACGGCCAGCAGGGCTGACAGAATTGCAGTGTTGCGTTCAGAAACCGAATGAAACTTTGAGAGATTATATCCAGAGATGGATCACGTTGCACCACACGGTGGAGAATGTGTCGGATCACCAGGCGATTTGTGCCTTCAAAGAAGGCATTAAATATTGGGAGTTGAATCTAAAATTCGGTCAGACAGGAGATATGACTCTAACTCGGATGATGGAGATTGCCACCAAGTACGCCAATGGTGAAGAAGAAGACCGACTCCGGAGTGGCAAGCACAAAACAGTCGCCCACGAAACCGGAGGAGGGAACTCCAGTCGGAAGCAGAAGCGCAAAGCCGAGCCAGCCGCACCTGGTGAAGCCTTAGCCGTGACTCAAGGAAAGTTCAAAGGGAAACCCAAAGGGCCGTGGAACCCCAAGAAAGTAAAAGATCAAGATGGAAATGATGTGCTAGATTTACCATGCCACATTCACACCAAAAAAGATGAAGAGGGTAATTTCATTTACCCGAAGCATACCACTCGACAGTGTCGACTCCTAATCCAGCAATTCTGAGAGAAACAGCCCAAGGAAAAGGAGAAGGAAGCGGACAAAGTTGAGGATGAGGAGGAGGACGATGATGGTTACCCCCACGTCAATTCCACTCTGATGATTTTCGCTGATGTTGAGAGTAAGAGTTGACTGAAAGTCATCAACAGAGAAGTGAACATGGTTGCTCCGGTGACACCTAGTTATTTGAAGTGGTCTCAGACTGCCATTACATTCGACCAATCCGATCACCCAGCGCACATAGCCACCCCTGGGAGGCAAGCGCTGGTGGTCGACCCAGTAGTCGAAGGCACTCGATTGACTAAGGTTCTGATGGATGGTGGCAGTGGTCTGAATATACTATATGCAGAGACGTTGAAAGGAATGGGCATTCTGATGTCCAGACTCAGTGAAAGTAATATGAGTTTCCATGGAGTTATTCTTGGCAAGAAGGCTGTGTCACTCGGTCAGATCGCCCTTGATGTAGTTTTCGGTGATTCCAAGAATTACCGCAAAGAAAAGTTGACATTTGAAGTTGTGGATTTCCAGAGTGCCTATCATGCTATTCTAGGCAGGCCAGCTTATGCATGTTTTATGGCTCGACCATGTTACGTGTACCTCAAATTGAAGATGCCTGGTCCTAATGGGGTGATCACTACCACTGGCAGTCGGAAGAAGGTAGAAGAGTGCTTCCAGAAGGGCTCAAAGATCGCCGATGCACATATGGCAGTAGTGGAGTTGCAGGAGTATCAAAAAAATGCAGATCTGAGTGATTTGTTGCGAGCTAAGAAGCCTGCCACAGATTCAGCATTCCAGTCGTCTGGTGAAACGAAGCCGATTCATATTCATCCAACGGATCCCAATGCTGCCCCGACGCACATTTCAACAACACTCGACTCCAAATAGGAAGAAGCGCTCATCCAGTTCCTCCGTGAGAACTGGGACATCTTTGCATGGAAACCTTCTGACATGCCAGGTGTTCCCAGGGGACTGGCTGAGCATCGTTTGCGAGTCGACCCAAAGTGAAACCAGTCAAAGAACATCTTCGACGGTCCGCCGTACAGAAGAGGAAGGCAATCGGTGAAGAAGTGGCTCGGCTTCTGGCAGCTGAGTTTATCCGAGAGATTTACCACTCCGAGTGGTTAGCTAATGTTGTCATGGTCCCAAAGAAGGACGACTCACTTCGCATGTGCATCGACTTCAAACATATCAATCGGGCCTGCCCGAAAGATCACTTTCCTCTCCCTCGCATCGACCAAATAGTCGACTCGACTGCGGGGTGTGAGCGTTTGTCCTTTTTGGACGCTTATTCCGGGTATCATCAGATCCGTCTGTATAGACCCGATGAGATAAAAACAGCTTTCATCACCCCATTTGGGTGCTTCTGTTATGTCACTATGCCATTCGGTTTGAAGAACGCTGGAGCCACATTCATGCGGATGATTCAGAAGTGCTTGCTCACTCAGATCAGTCGGAATGTGGAAGCATACATGGATGACATTGTGGTCAAGTCACGTAAAGGTTCCGACCTACTGGCTGACCTTGCTGAAACCTTTGCCAACCTCAAAAGGTATGATATCAAGCTCAATCCATCAAAGTGCATGTTTCGAGTTCCAGGCGGAAAATTACTCGGTTTTCTCGTTTCCGAACGAGGGATCGATGCTAACCCAGAGAAAGTGGGTGCCATACTCCGGATGAAACGCCCTGTGCGTGTGCATGATGTCCAGAAGCTTACTGGTTGTTTGGCCGCCCTAAGTCGATTCATTTCTCGCCTCGGTGAAAAGGCACTGCCTCTTTACCAACTAATGAAGAAGTCAGATAAGTTCGAGTGGACTCCTGAAGCTGATGCAACATTTGCAGAGCTCAAAGCCCTGCTTTCCACCCAGCCGGTGCTTGCTGCTCCAATCAGCAAAGAGCCTTTACTGCTTTACATTGCAGCCACTGGACAAGTCGTCAGTACAGTACTTACGGTCGAGCGGGAAGAAGAAGGAAAAGCCTACAAAGTTCAGCGCCCAGTATACTATGTCTCTGAAGTTTTGACTCCATCAAAGCAAAGATATCCACATTATCAGAAGCTTGTTTATGGGATTTATATGACCACGAAGAAGGTTGCACATTACTTCTCTGATCACTCCATTACAGTCGTCAGCGACGCTCCATTATCAGAGATTCTGAACAACAGAGATGCAACTGGTCGAGTGGCAAAGTGGGCGATTGAACTCCTTCCCTTAGATATCAAGTTCGAGGCAAAGAAAGCTATCAAGTCCCAAGCAATAGCAGATTTCCTCGCCGAGTGGATTGAACAACAACTGCCGACTCAAGTTCACTCGGAGCACTGGACCATGTTCTTTGATGGTTCCAAGATGCTGAATGGTTCCGGTGCTGGGGTGGTACTGGTATCCCCCGAGGAGACAAGCTCAGATATGTCCTCCAGATTCACTTTGATTCCTCCAATAACGAAGCAGAATATGAAGCACTCTTGTATGGGTTGCGTATGGCCATCTCACTCGGCGTCCGTCGCCTCATGGTCTATGGCGACTCAGATTTGGTAGTCAATCAAGTGATGAAGGAGTGGGACGTCAGAAGCCCAGCCATGACTGGTTACTGCAACGCGGTGAGGAAGTTGGAAAAGAAGTTTGAGGGGTTAGAGCTCCATCATATACCCCGACTGAAAAATCAAGCAGCAGATGATTTAGCAAAGATAGGCTCCAAGAGAGAAGCTATTCCCAGTAATGTGTTCCTGGAGCATATTCATGCACCTTCAGTTCAAGAAGATCCCTTCGCTGAAGAGCCCCCGCAGCCTAAGAGTGCCACAGATCCGACTGAAGTCGAGGTCCCAGCCGTGGTCGACTTGATCATGGAGGTGTTGGTCATCACTCCCGACTGGACAGTGCCATACATTGCATATATCCTTAGGAAAGAGCTCCCAGAGGATGAAGAAGAGGCTCGACAGATCGTCCGTCGATCCAAGGCCTTTACTGTAATAAGAGGACAACTGTTCAGAGAAAGTGCAACTGGGGTCAGCCAGAAATGCATAACACCAGAAGAAGGCCGAGTGATCCTCCACGACATCCATTCGGGGACCTGTGGTCACCATGCGTCCTCTCGGACCATTGTGGCTAAAGCATACCGAGCTGGATTTTATTGGCCACGAGCAAATGAAATGGCGAAAGATATAGTCGACAGATGTGAAGGCTGCCAGTTCTACTCCAATATGTCGCACAAACCTGCATCAGCCCTGAAGACCATTCCACTCGTCTGGCCCTTTGCTGTTTGGGGATTGGACATGGTTGGTCCACTGAGGACTGGTAGGAGTGGCTTCACTCATGTGCTTGTAGCAGTCGACAAGTTTACCAAATGGATCGAAGCCAAGCCTATTAAGAATCTTGAAGCTAGTACTGCTGTCAGCTTCATCAGAGAGTTGATATTCAGATATGGGGTTCCGCACAGCATCATCACTGACAACGGATCGAACTTCGATTCTGATGAGTTCAGAACCTTCTGCGCCTCACAAGGCACACGAGTCGACTATGCTTCAGTCGCCCATCCCCAGTCGAATGGACAAGCAGAAAGAGCAAATGGCCTGATTCTCAAAGGACTGAAACCCCGACTGATGCGAGATCTCAAGCACGCAGCGGGCGCCTGGGTTGATGAACTTCCATCAGTTCTCTGGGGATTGAGGACAACTCCCAATCGGTCGACTGGCCGAACTCCATTCTTCTTGGTCTATGGGGCTGAAGCTGTTCTACCGAGTGACTTGCTTCATAATGCACCACGAGTTGAGCTCTTCTCTGAAGATGAAGCAGAACAAGCTCGGCAAGACGCAGTCGACCTCCTAGAGGAGGAAAGAGAGATGGCCTTGATCCGGTCGACCATTTATCAGCAAGACTTGCGTCGATTCCATGCTAGACACGTGAAGGGTCGAGCCTTTCAAGAGGGTGACTTGGTTCTTCGAGTGGATCAGCAGAAACCACACAAGCTTGCCCCAGCTTGGGAAGGTCCCTTCATTGTCACCAGAGTGCTCCACAATGGAGCATACCACCTTTACAATGTCGAGCATAAGAAGGACGAGCCACGGGCTTGGAATGCGGAGCTGCTCAACCCCTTTTATACTTAAGTACTCGTTCGAATAAAATGTAATAAGAAATACCTTTGTAATTTTTTTATCAAAGACAAGAGCTTTACAGTCCTCTTGAACGATTGTTGTTGCTTTTATTTGCGTCTGAAATCCCCCAGTGGGTGACTTAGCGGCAAATTCGTTTCGCCTAAGTTCAAAAGAAAATCCTACCGAGTGGTGAGCAAGCCTCTCACTCGGGGGCTTAGCTGCGAATCCGTTTCGACTAAGTTTAAAAAATCCTACCGAGTGTTGAGAAAGCCTCCCACTCGGGGGCTTAGCTGCAGTCCAGTACTCGCCTAAGTTTGTAAAATCCTACCGAGTGATGAGCAATCCTCCCACTCGGGGGCTTAGCTGCAGTCCAGTACTCGCCTAAGTTTGTAAAATCCTACCGAGTGGTGAGCAAGCCTCTCACTCGGGGGCTTAGCTGCAGTCCAGTACTCGCCTAAGTTTGTAAAATCCTACCGAGTGGTGAGCAACCCTCCACTCGGGGCTTAGCTGCAGTCCAGTACTCGCCTAAGTTTGTAAAATCCTACCGAGTGGTGAGCAACCCTCCCACTCGGGGCTTAGCTGCAGTCCAGTACTCGCCTAAGTTTGTAAAATCCTACCGAGTGGTGAGCAACCTCCCACTCGGGGGCTTAGCTGCAGTCCAGTACTCGCCTAAGTTTGTAAAATCCTACCAGTGGTGAGCAACCCTCTCACTCGGGGGCTTAGCTGCAGTCCAGTACTCGCCTAAGTTTGTAAAATCCTACCGAGTGGTGAGCAACCCTCCCACTCGGGGCTTAGCTGCAGTCCAGTACTCGCCTAAGTTTGTAAAATCCTACCGAGTGGTGAGCAACCCTCCCACTCGGGGCTTAGCTGCAGTCCAGTACTCGCCTAAGTTTTAAAATCCTACCGAGTGGTGAGCAACCCTCCCACTCGGGGGCTTAGCTGCAGTCCAATACTCGCCTAAGTTTAAAAAATCCTACCGAGTGGTGAGCAACCCTCCCACTCGGGGGGCTTAGCTTGCAGTCCAGTACTCGCCTAAGGTTGTAAAATTCTACCGAGTGGTGAGCAACCCTCTCACTCGAGGCTTAGCCGCAGTCCTGTACTCGCCTAAGTTTTGTAAAATCTACCGAGTGGTGAGCAAGCCTCCTACTCGGGGGCTTAGTTGCAGTCAATACTCGCCTAAGTTTTGTAAAATCCTACAGAGTGATGAGCAACCCTCCCACTCGGGGGCTTAGTTGTAGTCCAGTACTCGCCTAAGTTTGGTAAAATCCTACCGAGTGTGAGCAACCCTCCCACTCGGGGGCTTAGCTGCAGTCCAGACTCGCCTAAGTTTTGTAAAATCTACCGAGTGATGAGCAAACCTCCCACTCGGGGGCTTAGCTGCAGTCCTGTACTCGCCTAAGTTTGTAAAAATCCTACCGAGCGGTGAGCAACCCTCCCACTCGGGGGGCTTAGCTGCAGTCCAGTACTCGCCTAAGTTTAAAAAATCCTACCGAGTGGTGAGCAACTCTCCCACTCGGGGGCTTAGCTGCAGTCTAGCACTCACCTAAGTTTGTAAAATCCTACCGAGTGGTGAGCAACCCTCCCACTCGGGGGCTTAGCTGCAGTCCTGTACTCGCCTAAGTTTGTAAAATCCTACCGAGTGGTGAGCAACCCTCCCACTGGGAGGCTTAGCTGCAGTCCAGTACTTGCCTAAGGTTTAAAGTCTGTTCCTATCCGCAAGGAAGACGAGGTGCAGGTCGACCGCGGCCTTCTTCTCGAGCTACGCCACAAGTACAACATACGCTCCACCCCTACCCGCAAGGACGACGAGGTGTGGGTCGACTGCGACCACTTTTCTCCGAGCTATGCCACAAATACAATGTGCGCCCCATCCCTATCCGCAAGGACGACGAGGCGCAAGTCAATTGAACTCTCCACTTCAGGGCTACATCCCAAAGAGCAAATTCCATGCGAAGGAAAATACAAACATATTCAGAAATAAACCAAGTTTAGATAGATCCAAAAACTTCCAGGCGACGGATCAAAAGTATTCGAGCATCAAGCCCGAAGGAGTTTAATGGTTACAGCAACCACTCGGCATCCCGACGCAAATTTAAGGCAAGTTTAAATCTCAAAGTTTGTTCATTCGGCAGGAGGAGGGCTGGCAGGTTCAACGAATTCGTCTAAGTCGGTTCCATCTGCAATCTGAGTGGCGGCAGTTATGAAAGTCTCCATAAAGGACTAGAAATCGTGCCTTTTGGTGTTGGCGACCTTGATCGCCGCCATCTTGTCTTTGCGAGCTTCCTTGCAGTGGACTCTTACCAAGGACAACCGGGCAGAGGACTTCTTCCACTCTTGCACTCGACCAGGAACCTCGTTGAGCCGAGTCATCAGAGATTCGAGGTCATTTTGAAGTGTCGCCCTTGGCCAGAGTGATGAGTCAATCCGTGAAACTGCCACCTTCAGACGAGCGAGGTAACTTGTGACACTGGCGACACAGGATTCCAGTCGAAGCACATTCATGGCAGCCTCGTCGCTGACTGGAGAAACGATAGGGTCTAAACCCGTCTCGATTCGTCCAGTTTCCTCGTCAAAGTTTTGGTAGAATTCTGCAGTCAAAGAGTTAGTGAGTCGACTGTACAAGATTAACTTGCAAGTAGTAAAGCAGTCGGATTAAAAGGAGTACCTTCTAGCATAAGATAGAGCTTCTTGGCAAGAGTTCACAGATAGGCTTCCACGTCATTTCTCTTACGAGCCACGGACTCCAGCTTCTCATTTAGAGTCATCTTATCCTTCTTCAGACGTGTTACCTCTCGGTTGGATTCAGTGAGAGAGGACTTCAGCTCTTACTTCTTCTTCCAGCACTCCGACCGAAGCCAGCTTCTGGTCTGCAAGGGCAGTCTTATCTTGAGCTTCCTTCTGCGCAGCTGCAAGTTCCAGGTCCTTCTTCTCCAGAGCCAACCCCATTTTCTCTGCAAAATAAGCAATCGGATCAAACAAGAGATCGAAGAAATATTTTAAAGGACGATCGACGTGAACAGTCGACAGGCAGTTACCTTCCATACCAGCAGCTTCATCTTGAGCTTTCTTCAACTTTTGTTGGGCCAGCTCCAAGTCGAGGTTGAGTTTCCTCTGCTTCTCCTCAAATTTGGCGAACTTAGAAATGAGATTACAAGATTTCTGCATAAGGTAAAAGACATGTCAATCAACAAGATCAAAGATTATTTACTTCCGAGTGAATAAAACTTAAAAGTTTACTCAGACCCCAGCCGACTACCGCAGTCGACCGCGGTCTCGGGGACTACACCCAGCGGGTGCACTTGGCGTGCCCCCACTGATTCAGACCCCACTCGACCGGTCCGCTCGGGTCGAGTAAAAAAAGAGAGAATAACTATTCAGACCTGGGCCGACTGCCAGCAGTCGACCGCGGTCTCGGGGACTACACCCAGTGGGTGCACTTGACGTGCCCCCACTGGTTCAGATTCCACTCGGCCGGTCTGCCCGGGTCGAGTGGAAGAAAGGAAAGTGAAAAGTACTCAGACCCTAGTCGACTGCCCGCAATCGACTGCAGTCTCGGGGACTACACCCAGTGGGTGCATTTAGCGTGCCCCCACCGGTTCAGATCCCACTCGCCCAGGCCGAGTGGAAGAGCGCAAATACTAAAGACAACAAAACACCCAGCAGGTGTACAGATTCGACACAAACAATAAGAGATTGTATGAAAGAAAATATTTCAGGTAGCATATCCTAATAGAACAAGGTCAGTCGAAAGCCAACTTACCTGGACATTGGCCCGAAGAGCCGCGCTGGCATCGTAAGCATCCTGGCTGTTCTCGTGCACCGTCTTCATCCGCTCCATCATCATGTTAGCCTGACGGATAGCCTCCGCAGCGGCGTCCGACTGGCTTTCCGGAACATGATAGTTGGTGAAGAAAGGGGCAGACGGCCTAGATGCGGCAACCTGGAGCTCCGAGGCATGAGGTTGGGCGGCTGAAGGAAACACTGGTACAATCGGCGGTGCAGGGCATTCACTCGACAATGGGACAGCAAAAGTCACAGAGGCCCCACCTGCATCTTCAGGTTGTTAGACAGTTGGTTCCGTCATCATTCCTGGTTGAGATGTCTTGCCAGCCGCTACTTTTTTGTTCTTTCTGGGCCTCGGGGCCACATCTTCATCATCATCCGGAAGCTCAATAACGGTGGGTGGGGCTGCAAATAAATCAGTCGACCCCAAGTGAATCGCCAGAATTTGATCGACCAAATAATCAAGAACAAGATCACAAGAATTTTACCTGGGTTGGAGGTAACCATGTCTTCCATTTCCTCGTCTCGGTATTGTCGGGAAGAAGTTCCAGAGGTAGCAGCACTGCAAATGTCAACATTCAGTCGGTTATGTTCTGTTGCTCGAGTCGGCCAAAAGATCGGGTTAGATGATTACCCAGAGATGGTGGGAATGGTCACTTTGATTCTGGGCAAAGCCTTCGGCGGTTTGGAGGACGTGGCCTTCAATAGTTTCGGCGCAGGAGGCGGCGCAGTCTTGAGCTGTTTCGGTCCCTTCTCAGTCGGCACCGGAGAAGACGTACGAGGGCGCTTTGAAGACTGCCTAATCGGTGCAGCCACCAGGTCAGGGGTGTTGGCCGGGTCATGAGCGTGCTTGGACCTCCTTTCTCTGCGAGGAGGCGAGTCGACATCTTCTTCGTCACTCGGGTCGTCGCTCTCCTCGTCCTCCTCTGCATCCGAGTGCCACTCGCCACTCTCGCCCCCGCTCGCCCTTTCCTCGACATTTTGCTCCTGCACTCCATTGGGCATCGAGTACATATCAATAAGAGCCTGAAAAGACAATGAACAAAAGAAAGACAGTCGAATGTCAACAAGATGTTACATAGTAAATCAAGAAGACACTCGACAATGCAGAATTGTACCTGTTCCGGCTGGCGCGAATGGTCGAATGGAACCACCCTCCTGGACCCCCGGGGATTATCCTTGTTGCCGGTAATACCTCTCAGCCACTTCTTCACTGTGTCCTCACTAACATCCTCTGGGTGGATCTGAGTGGAATCCTCGAGTACCGAGTACATCCACATCGGATGGTCACGAGCTTGGAGTGGTTGGATGCGTCGACTGAGGAAGACCTCCAGCAGGTCCATACCAGTCACTTCGTCGCGGACAAGTTGGACGACCCGCTCAACCAACACCTTCACATGCGCCTTCTCTTCCGGGATCACTCTCAAGGAGGAGCGCTTCTCCACTTGAGCCATGGAAAAGGGGGGAAGTCCAGTCGACTAACCCGGGGTCGGCTGGTCCTTGCAGTAAAACCAGGTCGACTGCCAGCCTCGGACCGAGTCGGGTAGGATCATAGCTGGGAAGGTGATCTTGTTCATCATTTGGATTCCAAGACCCCCGCACATCTGTATCACGTGCGCCCTCTCGTCACTCGGGTTGGCCTTCTTGACCGTCTGGGAGCAACATGTGAACATGTGCTTGAAGAGACCCCAGTGCGGTCGGCAACCCAAGAAATTTTCGCACATAGACACATAAGCAGCGAGGTACACGATGATGTTTGGAGAAAAGTGGTGGAGTTGAGCCCCGAAGAAGTTCAAGAAACCGCGAAAGAAAGGGTGGGGAGGCAAAGAAAACCCACGGTCAACATGAGTGGCGAGGAGGACGCACTCACCCTCCTGCGGCCGCGGTTCGGTCTCATTCCTCGGAAGCCGTGCCGATTCGTGGGGGATCAGTCCCCCCTCAACCAGGTCGTCAATGTCATCTTGACTGATTGTCGAACGGATCCAGTCGCCCTGGATCCAACCAGGCGGCAGGCCGGACCTCGACGAATATCCGCACCGGCTGGTCTTCTTCCCTTTCGCCTTTGCCGTCGCTTTCTTTGCATGCTCCAACGCCACCGTCTTCTCCTTCCCCATGGCAGCAGGTCGAGTTCGAGCGGGGCGACGACGCCGAGAGCAGAAGCAGGCGCAGCGGAGGAATCTGAGGAGGAGGAAGAAGAATGGGGGTGCACTGTTCAAAGGCCCCGGTCTGGTGCCTTATATAAGGACGCTTCCGAGTGACTGACTCGTAGGCCCGGACGATCTTATCAAAACCCGAAACAGTCACGCGCGCGATATGTGGCAAAAAAGGTGGTGCGGAGATCGAGGTGGCCTGCCTAATCCGTCCCGATTACTGCGGCCTCCTCCGCCCGGCGCGCTTCCCAAAATTCGAATCCTGTGAAATCCGCAGACGGTAGAACAACCCGTCAGACGGAAGATTTTTCCCATATCGACACTCGAAACTTAACAACGAAAGTTCACTCAACAAAACCAAGAATGGATCAACGCGACTGAACAAGAAGTTGAAGCCATCATGAAAGTTCATTCGACCTCTGGGAGAGACATTCTCAAAGCACAAAAGCTGAATCAGAGGGATTATCAACTCCTTCTCCACTCAAACCCTGAACCATTTGGGGGCTAATGATGAAGCTACATACCTAGGGTAGGGTCATAGACCTGACCTAGATATCCTCCCCTAGGACAGCACCCTAAAGCCAGGATCATCCAAAGGGTACCATCATCCACTCGACCAGAAACGTTCCACTCGGAAGAATCGATGCCACTCGACCGTCGCAGAAGTCACTCGACGGACAGAAGAGCTAAAACCACTCTGCATATGCAACGGTCGAGCATTTACTTATAGACTTAATTGACATTTACAGCACTTTAATGTGGGTGTTACCAGTAACATTCTCTCTTCAATGTACCTTAAACCCTCTGTGTCGTGGGCTGGCTGGGGTCTTGGCGCACTCTATATAAGCCACCCCCCTCCACAGGCACAAGGGTTTGCACCCCCTGTAACACACACGCATATAATCCAGTCGACCGCCTCCGGGCTCCGAGACATAGGGCTGTTACTTCCTCTGAGAAGGGCCCGAACTCGTAAAACTCGTGTGTAAAACTCCTCCATAGCTAGGATCTTGCCTCTACATCCCTACCCCCCATTCTACTGTCAGACTTAGAACCACGACACCATGTATTTCTTCAATAGGAGGTAAATTCTTACCATCTTCAGCTTTAATACCTTTCTCTTTCATAGATTTCTTTGCCTCTTGCATATCTTCAGGACTGAGAAATAGAATACCCCTCTTCTTTGGGGTTGCTTTAGGAATAGGCTCAGGAATTGGCTCCGGAGGTGTCCAATTATTTTCATTTGCCAACATATTATTCAATAGAATTTCAGCTTCATCCGGCGTTCTTTCCCTGAAAACAGAACTAGCACAACTATCCAGGTAATCTCTGGAGGCATCGGTTAGTCCATTATAAAAGATATCAAGTATTTCATTTTTCTTAAGAGGATGATCAGGCAAAGCATTAAGTAATTGGAGAAGCCTCCCCCAAGCTTGTGGGAGACTCTCTTCTTCAATTTGCACAAAATTATATATATCCCTTAAAGCAGCTTGTTTCTTATGAGCAGGGAAATATTTAGCAGAGAAGTAACAAATCATATCCTGGGGACTACGCACACAACCAGGATCAAGAGAATTAAACCATATCTTAGCATCACCCTTTAATGAGAACGGAAATATTTTAAGGATGTAAAAGTAACGAGTTCTCTCATCTTTAGTGAACAGGGTAGCTATATCATTTAATTTA